>NC_054534.1:57295594-57595594 GCF_017654505.1 Polyodon spathula | reverse complement strand
ATACACATCGTTGTGTATTCTCATTATTCTTTACTTTTGTCATCAGACTTTGGATTATAACTAAACCATCATTTCACCAGTACTTTGTTGTTTGTCATTGTCTTGAGCACTGCATCGTCTCTACACCTGCATATCCTGCATATCCATCCAGAAGTTTACAGACAGCAGCACAGTCTGCATCTTTATTGAGTTTCTTAAGCAACATTGATTTAGCTACAACAATTTCATTGGCCATGTCAACAACAGTTATTATCTGAAGAGGCTCTAGCATGGTTGCATCAAGAAAGTTCTAGATTGGGGTACAAGGCAAGACAAAGACTTCATTAAATCCAGATTCTTCTGAGAATAATCTTTGTTCCATTGACTTGCCATCATAATTATTAATTGATCAAATAATCATCTGGCTAACGATTTTGGAATCTTCTGCATTCCGCCTTGTGACGAAGTGCCCGCCCCTATGTGTATTTTCTATCATATGTTGCGTGTGGTGTGTTAAATGTTGGTGTATAGTCATGGGTACATGGGGTATAAACGGGTCTGTGTAACACGAGTGTTTAAAATGTATATTTGTATTTAGGCACGAGGATTGCACAGCACTTCATGTGCAAGTAAAATGTAATAATATGTGAGCACGGGGAATTGCACTTTATTAATTCACGTGCAGTTGTACCGCGACTCCAATTGAATGATTGATTAGCAGTCGAGTCTCGGTACAGCTGCATAAAAGCAACATGTTTTCACATACTCGGGGTACTGTGTTCGGTGAGTGGAGAACAGGATTGGAGACGGAGGTAATAATTGTGATAAGAATAATCGTATCTAAAATATCTGCTCACCGTGTTTTGTGTAGTGTTAGTCTGTTTTGTTTGTTTATTTTGGCGAATGTGCCGTGTCCATTTTTTGTTTGTTGCAACCGTCTGTTCTGTTCACTCATTAAATGCTGAGCGAAGCCATTCGCTCAGCTCCACCGAACTACACCTCTCTGTTTGTTTATTTATTTCCTGGCTCTGGTCTGATGTCACCCACTCCGACCGTCTTTGTGACACGTGGTGTCATCGTGGGATTACCAGTGCCACTTAGACTTTCTGATTTAAAAAAAAAACAAAAAACAACAACAACAACAACAACAACAACAAAAATACATAAATAAATAAAGAAATGGAAGGCTTGAGCTGGAGAGATGGCTGCCAGGATCTGGAGGACCTCCTCGGTGGTCTAGAGGACCAAGGCTGGTGCCTTGCCTGTGTGGAGTTCAGGCACCCGGTGGTGGGCTGCTCCTACCAAGAGGGAGAGGAGGAACTGGCCCAGGAGAGGAAGGTGAGGAAGAGGCAGAGAAGGGGAAAGGGGAAGAGGAAGGCTCTGTCCACCGCTCCCATCTCCACCAGCAGAGGAAGAATGCCTGCTGGTTTTGCCTCCAGAGCCAGAGGGAGAGCCACACCACTCCCCTGCAAGAGAGGGAGAGCCGCACCAGTCCCCTGCAAGGGAGGGAGAGCCGCACCAGTCCACTGAAACAAGGGTAGACTACACGCCGCTCCCACCTCTGCCACCAGGAGAATTCACGTCGCTCCCACCTCCACTGGCAGGAGCAGAGCAGCAGGAGCTGCCTCTGCTTCCGCTACCTCCATCGGCAGGAGCAGAGAAGCAGGAGCTGTCTCTGCCTCCGCCACCTCCACCAGCAGGAGCAGAGCAGTAGGAGGTGCCTCTGCCTCCTCCACCAGCAGAGGGTGAATGCCTGCTGAGTCCCTGTCCACCAGCAGAAGGTGAATGCCTTCTGGGTCCCTGTCCACCAGCAGAAGGTGAATGCCTGCTGGGTCCCTGTCCACCAGCAGAAGGTGAATGCCTGCTGGGTCCCTGTCCACCAACAGAGGGTAAATGCCTGCTGGGTTCCCGTCCACCAGCAGAGGGTGAATACCTTCTGGGTCCCCCCACCAGCAGAGGATGAATTCCTGCTGGTATCACTTCCTCCACCATCACGACGAGAGGAGATGGAGCTGACTCTGCCTCCATCACCATCAGGGGGAGAGGAGCAGGAGCTGCCTCTCCCTGCACCAGAAGGACCAGGAATAGATGTTGGCGGTCCTCAGCAGCCCTTGCATAGGCTGCTGAGGGAAGCACAGGGAAGATCTGCCTGGCTGCAGTGGCCGAAAAGAGGGACAACGCCCGTACCCCAGTTTGTCCTGACTCCCTGCCTCGCTTTGTCCAAGGATGCCTGCCCCGCTTCGCCCAAGGATGCCTGCCTGGCACCGCCTGGGGTTGCCCACCGCTTCGCATCGCCTGGGGTTGTCAGCCGCTCCGCATCGCCTGGGGTTGCCAGCTACTCCGCAGCGCCTGGGGTCACTGGAACTGCTTCACCAGGGGTTGCAGTCAGCTCTGCTTGGCTGCAGGGGTCAGTGTGGCCGGAGCCCCACCAGAGGGAGCTACCGGCTATGAAAAAGGGAGGAGAAGTCAGGAGACCACCCTTCCCCGCAGCAATTTCACTGCAGGAGTTCTGGGGGCTGGAGTTCCCCCAGAGGGAGCTGCTGGCAATAAAGGGGGGACAGATCAGGAGACTACCTTCCCCCATAGCAGTTTCACTGCCGGAGATCTTGGGTAGGTCTGGAGAACACCAACCCCAGCAGCTTTTCCGCTGCTGGACTTGCCCCGGCTGAAGGAGTCAGTCTGGGAGCTGTCAGCACGTCTGCTGACAGCCGCACCATTGGTATTTTCTGCTGCCAGTAGTACAGCGGGAGGAGAGATTCGCCCCACTGTCAGCACATCTGCTGACAGCATGGCCAGTAGCCGCCTGGCTACTGGCAACATTGCCGCCCATCAACCCCTTAGAGTCCCTACTCTTGGCCCAGGACTTTGAGCGAGACTTTTGGGATTTTAAGGGGGGAGGTGGCCATTGAGGCCATGTGTGCTTTGCACCGGGGGGGTTATATGTGACGAAGTGCCCGCCCCTGTGTGTATTTTCTGTTATATGTTGCGTGTGGTGTGTTAAATGTTGATGTATAGTCATTGGTGACGAGATATAAACGGGTCTGTGTAACACAAGTGTTTAAAATGTATATTTGTATTTAGGCACGAGGATTACACAGCACTTTATGTGCAAGTAAAATGTAATATTATGATAAGAATAATCGTATTTAAAATATCTGCTCACCATGTTTTGTGTAGTCTTAGTCCATTGGCGAATGTGCCGTGTCCTGTTTTTGTTTGTTGTAACTGTTTATTTTCTGTCTGTTCTGTTCGCTCATTAAAAGCTGAGCAAAGCCATTCGCTGAGCTCCAACAAACTCCACCTCTCTTTTTGTTTATTTATTTCCTGGATCTGGTCTGACGTCACCCACTCCGGCCGTCTTTGTGACATGCCTCCACTTTTCACATCTGTGTCATCTCCAATTTCTTTTTGCTACTGATTTTATAATTTTACACAAAGTAAAATTGTAACAGGGCGAGCAGCCCTGTATGGTGTTTATTTTAGAACGTGGCTTCCCCTCCGCCCCTGTACTGTGTTTTTTGTCTATCTATTATTTACTTATGTTTGTAGATGACGGCGAACTACCGTGTGTTTTGTTTGTTTATTATTTATTGCATGACAGCGGAGCTGTGCTTTTAGTTTCGTTATCATTTTGCAGCGTGGATGGGAAGCCCCATCCACATTATAATACCTGTGCAGAAGGTGGCCATCTCCCGAATTAATTTAGTGATTCATTTGTTGCTAATCGGGAGATGGTCACCTGCATAAATACCTGCAGCTCTCTGCACAAGGCGTATCTTTTTGTTGGAACTGCAGCTACCTGACCTGTGTGTGCTCTCTTCTGGTCTGAGTCACCCCAACGACATTTCCTGCCACATGTGGTGTCAGTAGTGGGATCACCAGTGCCTCCTGTACCCAGGCCAGAGGAGGTATTTCACAAGGGTACTGCAGTTTTTTTCATTTTGATTTTGTGTTATTTTTTTGGGGGGACAAAAAGATGGGAGGAAGAGGAAAATGGAGGTGGAGAAGGAGACAGCAGCCGTTGCAGCAGCTGCAGCAAGTCTGCCTCATCTGCCTGTGGGGGGAGGAGTGGTGCTTCAACTGTGGGAAGCCTTGGCATGTATCCCCTGGCACCTTCCCCATATGGCAGGAGGAAGAAACTGAAAGAGGTGAGGAGGAGGCAGAGAGGAAGGAAGGCATGGGAGCAAGAGTGGTGCTCAAACTGCATGCGCTACGGGCATGAGGAGCACCACTGCCTGGATATCTTCCAAGACACGGACCTGGAGTGGGAGGACCCCGAACATTTTGTGCCCGAGTGGGAGGAGCTTGAAAGTCCACAGCCCAAGAGGGGGAAGACGGTGCGTCCACAGCCCAAGAGGGGGGAGTTGGTGCGTCCACATCCCAAGAGGGGGAGCCGGTGCGTCCACAGCCCAGGTACCCACCAACAGAGGGAGAATGCCTGCTGGTTCCACCTCCACCTCAGTGGGAGGACTGCTTGTCACTCCCAGCTCCACCAGCAGAGGGAGAATACTTGCTGGTTCCACCTCCACCTCAATGGGAGGACTGCTTGTCACTGCCACCTCCACCAGCAGAGGGAGAATACCTGCTGATGGCACCTCCACCTCCATGGGAGGACTGCTTGTTGCTCCCACCTCCACCACCGTGGGAGGACTACTTGTCGCTCCCACCTCCACCAGCAGAAGGAGTATGCCCGCTGGTTTCCCCACTGCAACCAGAAGGGGAGGAGCCCCGGCCGCCGTCGTTGCCAAAAGGGGAGGAGCCCCGGCAGTCTTCACTGCCAGAAGGGGAAGAGCCCCTGCCGCCTTCGCTGCCAGAAGGGACGGCGCTGCCTCTGTCTCCACCACCACCAGGAGCAGAGCAGCAGGAGCTGCCTCTGTCTCCACCACCACCAGGAGCAGAGCAGCAGGAGCTGCCTCTGTCTCCATCACCAGGAGCAGAACAGCAGGAGCTGCCTCTGTCTCCAAACCCACTAGAGGGAGAGAAGCAGGAGCTGACACTTCCTTCAGCATTGGAGGGAACAGGGCAGGATGCTGCCGGACCTCCGCAGCCCCTGCATAGGTTGGTAGACATGGCTCACCTCCCGCCATCACCTGCAGAGGGTCCGCTGCTGCCCTGCCTCTCACCTCCCAAGGATGCCTGCCTCGCACCGCCCAAGGATGCCACGTCCGCACCGCCCAAGGATGCCACGTCTGCATCAGCTGGGGCTGCCTGCCGCTCCACATCGCCTGGGGCTGCCTGTCGCTCCGCATTACCTGGGGCTGCCTGTCGCGCCGCATCGCCTGGGGCTGCTTCTCTCTCTCTCTTATCCCCTAGGGTCGCTGAGGATCTTGCTTCGTCTGGGGTTGCCTGTCTCTCCTCTGCTTCATCTGGGGCCGCTGCTGGCTCTGCTTCACCTGGGGCCGCTGCCTGGCTTGCGCAGCCTGGAGCCGGTACTAGTCCTGCAGGACCGCAGGAAGCACCAGGGCCGGTGCCTCGGAAAAGGGGGTTGCTGGCTACAAAGAAGGGGGGGGGGGGGGGGGGGGTCAGGAGACCAGCTCCCCCAGCCGCACTTTCACGCCAAGAGGAACAGTAGTTGAAGCCTCGGAAGAGGGAGCTGCCAGCCACGAAGGAGTGGGGGGGAAAGGACCTCCCACCGTGGCCGCCACCATTGACACCTTGCTCCCCCTCTTCCGGGACTTTGAGACTAAGGGGGGAGGCAGTCGTTGGGGCCATGTGTGCTTTGCACAAGGGGGGGTGGGATATGTAACAGGGCGAGCAACCCTGTACAGTGTTTATTTTAGAACGGGGCTTCCCCTCCGCCCCTGTACTGTGTTTTATGTCTATTAATTATTTACTTTTGTTTATAGATGACGGCGAACTGCCGTGTGTTTTGTTTGTTTATTATTTTTTCTATCGCAGTGTAGCTGTGTTTTTAGTTTTGTTATTATTTTGCAGCGTGGATGGGAAGCTCCATCCACATTGTAAAACCTGTGCAGAAGGTGGCCATCTCCCGAATTAATTAAGTGATTAATTTGTTGCTAATCGGGAGACGGTCACCCGCATAAATACCTGCAACTCTTTGCACTCCAGGTGTGTGTTCGGAGGAGGAACTGGAGAGTGAGAGGAGAGAAATATATTTAAAAACAGCAGATAAAGGATCCGTGAAGGCTACTGCCCAGCCGGACCATAACTTACTATTGGTGTTTGTGATTATTTTTGTTTAATTAATTATTTTCTGTGCTCTGTGAGCAAGTGTTTATTTTTGTTTAAACATTTTATTTATTTTTGTATTTAAAATAAAAACGGCACACGCCGCGTCTTTTTGTTGGAACTGCAGCTCCCTGACCTGTGTGTACTTTCCTCTGGTCTGAGTCACTGCAACACCATTTCCTGCCACAAAAATAAATGGTTTATAGAAGCCTTCAATTCGCTATCCTAATCAAACTGTGTGTGCGTGAGAAAACGAATCCTGTATGCTATTTGATTGGTTATTTTACTACCTCAGTGAGCTGTGATTGGCTTAATAGGAATGTCACTCATACAATACAGAATGCTCATGGCGAATACACATGTTATATTACAGAGGCTAGTTGTTTAAAATGATTCCAAAACTATACAGTACAATACAATTTTAGAAACTAATGGGAGGGCCGTATGCATTAAAGAAAGGAAAAGTTTTTTTTTTTTTTCAGACAAGGAATACATGTTAAAATTAAAAGGTAAGCAGTGAGGTTTAACTTTAGTTTGCCTCTGCCTGTCCCCTGCTGAATGCTGTGTCTGTTGCTCGTTCTTTTTCGGTCATTGTAAGCCACCTCCACCTTCACAATAAGCTACAGACCAAAAGATACGCCTGGACTGCTGGGGCTTATGATATCACGGTGGTCTGACATTATTGTGCACATTAAATTATCGACACAATACTTGTAGTGTGCATGGTATGGTTTGTAAATTAGCCACATACTGTGCGGGTAAATTCATGCATTTTCTGTTAGTAAATGGGGGCTCCTTGGGGCCAGACAGTCCTAGTATTTGGACCAAGTTTAAATGCTTTGGACCAAGATACACATTACAAGATTGTTAAATTTGCAGATGATACCAAATTTAGGGGAGTAGTGGACTCTGAATCCACAGCCCAGGTAATCCAAAGGGATTTGGACCTTCTCTGTAACTGGGCAAACTTGTGGCACATTTATTCTAATTTTAGGAAATAGAAAGTATTGCATATTGGCCATAATAATCCAGGTTATAAGAAGATTATATAGAATACTGTGTGCAGTTTGTGGCACCTCACTACAAAAAATACATAATTGCACTCAAAGGTACAGAGAAGGGCAGCTAGGCTGATCCCAGGACTTAATGACATGAGCAATGGACAGGTAAAATCATGAAATCTCTTCAGCCTAGAAAATAAAAGTGAAAAGCTGGACTTGATTGAAGTCTTTAAAGTCATAAATGGTACAGATAAAGTTAACAAAAGACACTACTTCAAATTTAGCACAAAGAGAAAAACAAGAGGGCTCAAATGGAAGCTGAGTAAAAGTTTTGAACAGAAGGTAGGAAGCACTGGTTTACACAAAGAGTTATAAATGCATCGAATAGCCTATCAGCTGAAGTTGTATGATTTAAAATGCTGGAAACAGTTAAAAGTCTAAATTCTGTGCTTTTTAATTAGTTCACCCCAGTAGGGAAAAATGGTGTGTGAACAAGGGACAAGTCTTATGTACACCACATCACAGATGCAGTGGAGCACCCGGTAGGGGCCCTCCCACGATCTGATGCTTAGGGACATAGAGCGACACTTGCTCTCCGGGTTTGAGGTCCTAGCCCTTGCATTGAAGGTTGTATCCCCTCTTTTGTCTCCTCGAGGCCTCTCCGGGTTTGAGGTCCTAGCCCTTGCATTGAAGGTTGTATCCCCTCCTTTTTCTCCTCGAGGTCTCTGCAATGTGCTCCCAGGCGAACTAGTGTGCAGCATCCAGGCGGTCTTGCAGGCATCCAGGTGGTTTACATACTCTGGTCCTGCTGGCATTGGGTCTCCATCAGGGTTCGGGTGTCTGAAGTCAAATCCACAGCTCCCGACCAAACATGAGGGAGCTGGCGAACTCTTTGGCAGTGGTGTGTTACAACAGCAGCAGAACTGGGAGGTGTTGATGCCAGCCACATTGTGGCCCTGGATTAACATATTCACTTGTTTCCCCATGGTACGGTTGAACGTGTGAACATGTCGTCACTCTGGGGGTGGAAGGGTGTAGTGCGGGATTTGTGGATCACCTATGCCTTAAAGTTCCACCCCTGTTCACTGTACGTCTCGGCAGGGACCCGTCCCCCCTTACAGCAGTGCATGGACGTCTGTTGCAGCGCTCTGGTTCATAGCGCTGATACCACTGTACAAAAGAGCCGGCTCCTTTGCAAGGAGGTGTAACTACCAGCCCTGCTGCTGCCTTCCCCATGCAGGCTACACTTCCCTGCAAGCCTCAAGTCTGCCCCGAATTTGCTCACCAGGCTAGAGTCCGACTAGTGCGTGCCGGGGTACCTGCATCCCTCTCTCACACCAATGTATCGAAATAGGTTAACACAAGCTGGCTCTTTTGTACAGCAGTATCAGCGCTGTGCTTTAGTGCAAGAGGACCCGGGATCGTGTGAATTGCATTGCCCTACGTAATGTGCCTGCCTGCGGGAACGAGATCGCTACAATGCATATCAATTTGATTTGAAGTTGCAGTGCTTCTTAAGTTATTACTAAAATACTGTATTGTTATCTTCACTGTATTCCTACGTGTTTGGCCATTCTATGCAAACTACTTAATAAGATTGTTTATCTTATGTTAAATAAAAGCATATCTAGAATACATGTTTTTTAGACGAAAATAATTTTCAAACCCAGCGATATTACAAACACAATTTAGACCTTAAACGTTCAATATCCAACATCTTCAGAGAAACTTAGAAGCAAAAGGTAATGTTAAACGTGTATTGCTTATAAATAACGTGGTATGAATATACAAATATGGTAGTAAATAACTTAAGAAATTTATTGGCAATTACTAACTCCCAAGCTTTAAAATCAGAAAGGAATTGTTTTCATGACATTTTTTTTTTGTTTTTTTCTTGTTTTGTATATCAGCATTGAAAGAAAAACAAAAGCTAATACATTAATTTCGTACTGGTAATACGCAAATAATGAAATGTTATGTGTAAATGTTGAATCACTGGCCGGATAACCGTGAAACAAATTCCATGGGGAGTTTCTTTGTAATTGTTGTGACGCGATTTGGTGCTGCTGCCGAGTCGAAGGTGTGGTTAGGAGCTTTAAATTTGGTCTGACAGTAAGAATCAACACTGAAACAAGGGAGACAGCAGACCTGAAGAGACAATGAAGACTGGCACTAAACGAGAATTAATGATGCTGAGTTCCACTCTCTGTCAGCACAGACCTCTGCACACCGGCAGCAACAGCAGCACCACCACAATGAGGAATCCGCACTGTATTGTAACTTTGACTCTTCTCATCCTTCTCATCACAACGACACCTACCTGCAAAGGTAAGTTTTCAATATATCCACCAGCGGTACACATGTAGTGCTTTAACTTTCAGTTCATTGTTGTATTTTACCAACCAGTTGAATGTTGGAAATTGTATTAGCTGATTCGGAATGAATTACTGGTAAACTTAATTCAATGCACGCAACGATTGATGGTAATGCATTAAAAAAAAAAAAAAAAAAAAAAAAAAAAAAACTATCTGTTTCAGGACTTTTTATTTATTATTTTTCCCTTATAATTTTCTAATACAGTTTCTATAGCCACTCAATTGGTTAACTCGGTTTTAGAAATGATTTGGATTGAGAAAGCAAGAAACAAAGTTTGACACAGTGAAAAGTATAATATTGTTTACGTTTTTCTTCGTCCGTCTCTATGTTAATCTTTTTTTAAATCGATATTTCCATCTAACACTTATTAAAAGATAGATTGAAAGGTAATGCACAAATGTCTTTTTTACAGATTACATCCCTCTATTGGGATACCCAAACTGGAATAAACATGTACAATGAATTATACATTCATCTATGTACATTGAATTATCTCTAATGAATAATAAATAACATCTATTTGGTCAATTAGGTTTATGCAAATTACTGTATTCAAATTTTCATCCAATGGGATACAAAACCATGAAAATCCACCAGGACATCCTATATATATACTATATCTATATATCTATATATATTAGATTCATATATATATATATATATATATATATATATATATATATATATATATATATATGTGTGTGTGTGTGTGTGTGTGTGTGTGTGTGTGTGTGTGTGTGGTTAAAGAAAATATATGGACCTTTGTCTCCCATAATGTACATTTATTCTGGGACAGATAGATTCTAATTGTTGAATTAGAATCCCAAGTGGATCCCAATTTTACCTTTTGTAGCTGTAGAAGATTTTAATAAAAAATGTAATTTTAAGTTCTGTACACAGGCAAGTATGTATCAATGATATAACAGGTGGAACTGGGTAGGACACTGAACATTATAGCACTTCATTGTAACATCTCTCCTGGTAGCTACAGCATGTCAACAGTAAGTATTATAATAAATGTTTACTTTGTTTTATGAAGTAAAGAAATTCAGTAATGAAATACTACATTGAGATATTGGTCTATTAGTGGTTTATCTGAGACTGGGTTTAACTTAGGATTCTTGACATTTATATTTCTGAAGAGGTCATCTGTCAAAGACCAGCTGTTAAATGCAAGTGATAAGAATGAGTGTTAACAAAATATGATGTTAATATGCACATGTTTAAATCAAAATGTCGGAATTTGTTGACATTTGAGTAACACAAAAAATGTGCCCTTTAAAACTTATAGATTTTAGGTGTTTTTGGTTATTGGCTCTTTGTGTAGAGTGCCTCCGTTCATGTCAAATTAATGTCCTTGCACATGTAAAGGTCAAAAAAAGTGTCTCTGTAATGAAAAGCTGGGTTGTCTTCCCACCTAAACACTACATTGTTTGTCATTATTAAGAGAAAATTATAGCAAGTGCCACACACTAGCTTTAATATTGTTCATAAAGTGATGTTTAAAGTTAACAACAATTACGAAATCACCTAAAAGAGAGGGAGACAAAATAGGTCATATTATGTATTAAAAATACTAATGCCTTCCATTGGAATGGCCATGTTTGGGCACCATTTTGTTTGACTCAGTGGCTGGCTTTACGAGTTGCTGATCCATTTTTCTGATTTTTTTTTTCTCTGTTTCATTGTTTTGTACATAGTGGCATAACAGAACAATTAAGCATGACTGTACTGCACTTGGGCTTGTATAGTCAATTAAAGATGATTCAGCTGAAAATAGTTGGTAATGTTTTGAGGTCTCAGAAAGGTTAAAAGAAAACCTGGAATGGTGCCAGACTTTGACATCTGTGTATATGAGTCACACCTGGTGGGTTTTAGGTTTTTTTTTTCATATTTTTGCAGTTTTGTTTTCTCACTTTTTCATTTCATTGAATTAAAAAATTTAAATCTGTTTGAACCTGTTTGTACAGGCAGTTTTTTTTTTTTTTTTTTTTAATTCAGTTTGAGAAATGTAGCTGAAAAACTGTAGAAAATGTTAACATTAAAACACTATTATTCGGCACTACATGTGTCCAATGATGAGACACATTTATTTTACATAATAGTGTATAATAAATCATAATCATATACCTCATGATGAAATAATTTCTCTGTTTTTATACACACTGCACAAACTCACAAAGGTGTAGTTCAACATCCATTTTTCTACAATGTAGATGCTTCTCATTGCATAAAGTCAAATATCACATAGCAGAGGCATGTACCCGATTAATGTTGATACAGTCAGACACTGGTTTGCAGTACTTTTACTTCACTGTACTAGAACTCACACACACACACACACACACACACACACACACACACACACACACACAACTTCAGGATTTACAGTTTTTGGTACAGTTCTTATTTAGTTATTCTAAACCCACTGCTCAGGCAACTCAGACATCACTTATTGTGAAAATGATGGCGCTACTTTCGAGAAAGGATTGATTAATTCAGGAGTTGGATAAACTCGCAACCCAGTTTTCCTCAAGGGTGAAGGTAAATTATTTACTTCTGTATGTGTGTTTCACAAGGCTGGCTGAGTGGTGACATCAGACTCGAAACAGTAACTCACAGGACAGACAGAGACGCAGAGTTTGGTGAAGCTGAGCGCTTGGTTGCGCTCAGCATTTAATAAACAAAATAAAAGATTTTAAACAAAAACAGCACACCAAAACAGGACACAGTACTTGTGGCCAAAATAAATAGGCAAACAAAAACATACTAACAGACAAAACAAGTGGACGAACGTTAAACAAATAAATACTGTGCTGGCCATCCAGCACGCAATTGTTATTTCTTTCTTTCTTTTATTTTATTTTAGCTAGCCTCTCCTCTCGACACCCGTTCTCCACTCACAAACACACAACCCTGAGTGAGTGAAAACATACTGCTTTTATGCAGCTGTACCGAGACTCGATTGCTAATCAGTCATTCAATTGGAGTCTCGGTACAACTGCACGTGAATTAATCTAGTGCAATTTCCTGTGCTCACATATTATTACGTTTTACCTGCGAGTGAAGTTCTGTGCAATCCTCGTGCCTAAATACAAATATACATTTTAAACCCACTTGTGTTACACAGACCCGTTTATATCCCGTGTACCAATGACTATACACCAACATTAACACACTACATACAGCATACAACACAAATAAATAGCCCAGGGGCGGGACACTTTGCCACAGTGTGTCATGCCGATTTGAAAGCATTTCAAAATACACCTAATTATATTTCATGGAGAAAAATTCCATTCTAAATTAAATCTTTTTTTAGTTCTGCAGACCAGAAGAATTTATTCGTTTGAACCAAAAATATATTTTTTACAATGTACTGTACTGGGGTTGCAAGAGGATATAACAATCTTAAATGTATTTAGTGTTACATATTGTAGCTTGCACAGGGAAAGGCAGCAGCAGGGTTGGCAGGTGACGTAATCACACATAGGCGGAGGGCGGGTGTGAACCCGGAACCTCTTGCACTAAAGCATAGAGCCGATACGACTGTACAAAAGAGCCGGTTCCTTTGTACAGCGGTATCAGCACTACGTTTTAGTGTGAACGGTCCCGGGTTCGCAGCCACCCTCCGCCTGTGTGTGGAGTGCTTACATCACTTACCAACCCTGCTGCTGTCTTCTCCCATGCACGCTACACCCTCCCCTGCCAGCCTCAAGTCCTCCCCGGACTTGCTCACCAGGCTACAGTCCGACGAGTGTGTGCCAGGATGCCTGCATCCACTTCTGTCACCAATGTAGCGATCTCAGTTAACACAGGCAGGCTCATCACGAAATGTGTGGATTGCCTCACCCTATGTAATGCATCTGCCTGCTTTAACCAAGATCATTATAATATGTATTTCTCATTCCAGGTGCTCCAGCATCACTACAGGAGTTACAAGTTTGGAATGAGGTAAGTGTGAATCTCTGTCAGCTGAGAATCTCCTAGCAGCTACTGTACTGAATGAGAAATAAATTCTTACCAGATGCATCCTTCAATTGAAATGAATCCTTTTTTTTATCCAGAATGTATTCCTAGGAAATAAACCTAACACTAAGGTCAGACATTATGAATCAACACATATTTTATCATCACCAGTTAAGCCAAGGACAGATGAACTACTGACCCAGAGCACAGTGTGGGCTTCTTGTTGAGATGTTAAATACCTGTTAAATAGCTAGAGAAATAATTAGAATAATACTGGAACCAACTTAATCAAATGAATAATGCATTTATCAAACCAAATAATGTTTTCCTTTGAATTTACGACACACCTTTTAAACCAATTTTTTCATCACAAAAATGGCCTGTGTCTTAAATTCAAGTCCAGTATAGTGATGCATGTATTAAAATTGCCATCAAAAGATGTGACTGCCTGAGTACACAAACAGCAACGTGATTAACTAACAGTTGAAGGGTTCCGTAGTCATTATCCTCCTGAGTGGACTACACCCAGCTAATCAGGACCTCCTGATCAGCTCAGTGGGCAAGCCTTCCTGTTTACCAAAGCAACAGCGCAGGTGAACAAGTGACAGGATCCTCCCTGTCACAAAGAGTCATTAGCTTTCTGAGGAATTCGAAGAGAAGCTTTTACAATTTCAGCGTTTCATTATTAGGTTCGGTTCTAATCAGACCCCCGTATTTTTCTACTTACAAGCAATACCACAGTTCACAAAAAGGGACAAAAACACGTGCGAGTAATCATGACTTGGAATGAGAAGCAGCACATAACTGTAATGGCCTGTGTGACAGCAGGCGGCTGCAAACTGTCTACATAAATCTTTGGGAAATTTGGGCTGCATCTTAAATTCGAGGGCATCTTAAATTCAAAGGAGTACAGCTAACGTATGAAAGAAACCTATTGATATATTGTTTTAAAGAACTTCCCTCATCAAAGCTTGGTAAAAACATAGCAAAGGGTAGTAAAGTTTACTAAAGGCATAGTGACAGCATGGTAAAGCACAGGCAAATATGGTAAATCAAAGCGGTAAGCACAAGAATTGTCATTACAACTATCTTTAAGGGTTTATGAGAAATGTTACCGTTCCAATTTGACACCTCTTTCTACCTACTGATTTTACAAGATGATAGTGCATTATGGAAATTGATTACTTCAAAAAGCTGAACTGTTTCATGTTAGTATATGTAAAATGGTACCTTTTATGATTGTAATCATTTTACCTAAACCAGAATATCATGTAGATTTGTACTGTGTACATTTTAATGAAAATTGTGTCCTTGCATTGTATTTTTATGTCTGTATCCATTAAATAAAAACATTTTGGAATATTCAAGTGATATTTTAACCAAGGTTAATTACAGTAGGCTAAATTACATCTGTTTGCTCAGTTTTGAGGCCCCAAACCTCATAAGATCTTCCTCATACTGTACCTCTTGAGAATAAATTAATGGGTCATTTCTTTTGTAGATAGAGGATGTGTGCTCATCTTTTCTTTCCACAGACCCACAGTCTCAGGTGAGTTAAATTACAACGATATCTGTCATGGAAAATGTGTTTCTGTTTCGAAAGGTGTCAGTGATAGGCTTTTGTTTGATCCCTTTCCTGTTTTGTATCTTGTTGCTAGGCATCCAGAGCAATTGAAGAACTGTGCTACATGGCCTGGGGAATTGTATACAAGTCGCAGGTACATTTTATTTAATTAATCTTTATTGTAATAATCTAGAGGTATGGTTGTGACACCAGCCAAATTAGAATTAATCATTAAGGCACACCAGGACATGTACTGGATAATGTAACAGCTTGAGGGTATTGTAAGGGACGATGTGCAGTAATGTGTCTTCAGCAATCTGAGGAAGTTATTCTTTAGCAGAATTTGGTGTAAATGGAATCATCCATAACTTCAAAACGCTCATTTCCAGTACACTGAAGAAGGTGTAACTGGGCAGAGGCATGATCTGGAGACCATGCACAATGCAAGCAAGCATCATAACTACTATGCAGAACAGCCATGCCCATCTGCATTCATGGTTATAAAGCTCTTAAACTCGTATCATTAACAGGAGTCGGCATCCATAACTGCAGTACATCACAAAACACTGCCCGTTCCAATGGAACTAACCAAAACTGTTGTCTACATCACTTAATTTCCTATAGATTTAGTATATATATATATATATATATATATATATATATATATCTATATATAATATATATATATATATATATATATATATAGTATATAGAAGCTGTATGTCAACTTGCAGTACATTTTTACACATATGTACGGCTGGTGTAGGTCATGGTAATTTACTTTTTAGCTCACATTCTGTATTTACAGCTGGGCTGGGGGTGTTTGTCACTGACATAATGATTATTAAAATTTTAATATGCCTACAGTATTACAAAGCCATCAGATTTTAATTATTCTCTAATTTATGTAAATGTACCTGGCTTGGTATTATTTTTATTACTCCAAATATGCCTTCAAGGAATTAACGAACCCTTATTCCCCACTAATTATATTTACAGAACTGTGGTGTTCTTGTCTGGGTATGGTAATGACTATAAGTAGAACAGGGAATAGATGACAGTGGAAACAAGCTAATCATAATTATTGTCTCTGTGTGTTCCTTTGTTTTGCTCTATCTTTCCCACTTTTTGGTTTCCTAAATGACTTTATTTGATTTTAATAAAACATATTTAACCCTGGCACAATTCTTTTTTCCCCCCCTGTTTCTGACTTTTGCTAATGCACATACAGTACCTGTTAATTATTAATACAAAAAACATCAATAATTAATTGAAAATGCTTTTTAATTTGTCATAATCTTCACTCTGAGCTTCTATATTTTACCAGTTTAGATTATTATTTGTAGCACTGAACTTAACTCTTTGCACAATTAAAAACCAAAAGAGGGCACTTGGTACTGCAATTACCCACAAAGCTGGCCATTAACCATCACTGCTAGATGCACATTTGAAAACGGGAAGAACTAAAATGTGTTTTGCACTCAACCTGCTGATAAAACAACATGTTCCATGGACTTGACCTAATTCAATATGTTAGGCTACTAGTACATTATCATTGTTTATATATATATATATATATATATATATATATATATATATATATATATATATATATATATATATATATATCCCAGGGGCCCTAGCTAACTCTAATACACTTATCAGATGGCTGAAGCAGCACTCCTTACACAAAACCTGCTCTTGTCTTTCCTTCGAAATAGGAACCACAGAGTTTCTCTTGTTTCTCTTCTTCAATGACCAAAAAACAATCCATATATTTATCTGTTTGTCTGTATTTGAGCTGTCAGTTTTTCTATCTATATCAATGTAAAATAGCACTAAGTAACTAACTGGTAATAGAAACAGGGGACTATAATGCCCGAAGCCGCAGGAACTATAGTTTTTCCTGAGGGGCTTTTAGTTTCACACTATGAGCCGAGGTCTGCAGTCCATATTTGTTTTATGAGTTAGTCAAGAAAGTAAGTGAGGCAAGGTTGTGTACTAAATATGACTTTATATATTTTGTTTAAATATAGCTAATACAGAACATATACATAGTTTCTCACTGCGGCACAGAATTCTCAGAGGATCCCCTTGAGTTTGCGAATGTCCTAGTTATTTATACCGAACATCAAAAGAAACTTCACTATTATAACTCAGTGATTTTAAAAGAAAAGGTATATAAATGATGGACATTAACAAAATGTTTTTGTTTTTTTTTAATCACTAGATCGTTCATCCTTGACCATGACACACATAAGTGAATATAACTGAAGCATATGCACTTAATCACTTAATTAGTGAGACACTTGATTGGATACTGGATATGGAGTGATTTCAGCTGTTGAATTGCATGCTAGAATAAAAGCAACAAATTTCAAACCTGGCGAGACGGTATAACCAGACACACTCTGTCAATGACAGGCCACGAACTGAGAGACCAAGAGTCACAACACCTGCCCAAGATTGACAGATCATTTTGCATCTTCGTGATGTCAATTGTTAATCAGCAGAATAATTAATCACTGCACCTGCTCTAAAATAGAGTTTGTCATTTTTTGTTCACATCTAGTGAATTTTATACAAATATAAGTGATAAGTTTATATATATATATATATATATATATATATATATATATATATATATATATATATATATATATATATATATATATATTCTTTTATTTAGAGAAATAAAGGAAACAAATTTTTTCGATAAGTTATTATAATAAAACTAAATAAAGGTACATCTAAAAGGGAAAGATCACACAAAAAGGGTAAGCAAACATGGCATACCATAATAATTATGTGTATAAGGCATTTGAGAGTAAATGCCATTGAAATGCTGTATTTTCTACTTTTTTTATACAGTTCTTGTTTCATTATTCTAAGACTCACGACTCAGGCAACTCAGACATTATGGTAAGTTGTGAAGCTCATGCTCTGCAGTGTGTCCCGTTCTTATTTTTAAAGCTACGGTATCTTTTTTGCAATTGCTAACGTGTTCATATGCTCAGATATGATCATTTAGTTCCAGAGGGTTTACTTATATAACCTTTTCATATAAAGGAAATAGTTTGATCTAAATCTATTTAGATTTTTATTTGACTTTTTGTAGTCATTTGATCTAGTTTGTGCAAGAGATCACTGTAGCTTTGCAGCACAAATAGTCTAATTCCTTGTTCTCATCTGCCACTGTTAGCCATAGTTAGGGCTGTATTTTTTCACTGTAAAAAAAGCTTATTTCACTGCATTTCATGGTCTAAAAATAGGTTATTAACAACAAATTATCCTAAATATTAAGATGCTTACCTGGAAAATAGTAAATGCTAAACTGTTGAATATTTACTTTTTATGTCCACCTTTTAAATAAATTCTATTTCACCATCAGTGAATTATCAAAAAAAAAAAAAAAAAAAAAAAACAGATATGTGAAATGTCCCCTACATAAATATTAGGGGATTAGCATAAATATTTTTGATCTTTTATGCAGCTTGTGTCTTTTTCATTGAAGACATTTAAAAAAAAATTGTGCAGCTCTATGCATGGTGTTCAGTCATTTACTGCAAACAAACTACTGCAACAACAATAATAATAATAATAATAATAATAATAATAATAATAATAATAATAATAATAATAATAATAATATGTGTTAACCTTTGTGGCAAAGTGCCCGCCCCTGTGTATATTTTGTGTTATATGTTGTGTGTTAATTTTGGTGTATAGTCATTGGTACATAGGATATAAACAGGTCTGTGTAACACAAGTTTTTAAAATGTATATTTGTATTTAGGCATGAGGATTGCACAGCACTTCACGTGCAAGTAAAATGTAATATGTGAGCATGGGGAATTGCACTTTATTAATTCACGTGCAGTTGTACCGCGACTGCAATTGAATGATTGATTAGCAATCGAGTCTCGGTACAACTGCATAAAAGCAACATGTTTACACTCACTCTGGGTTGTGTTTTCGGTGAGTGGAGAATGGGATTGGAGATGGAGGTTATAATAATAATAATAATAATAATAATTACAATAATAATAATTAATAATAGTTAAAATATCAGCTCACTGTGTTTGTCTGTGTAGTCCGTTTTGTTTGTCTCTTTAATTTGGCGAAAATGCAGTGTCCTGTGTTTTTGTTTGTTACAACCTTTTTATTTACTGTTCTGTTCATTCATTAAATGCTGAGTGAAACCAATCGTTCAGCTCCACCCAACTCCACCTCTCTGTTGTTTATTTCCTGGTTCCTGTTTCTGGTCTGACATCACCCACTGCAGCCGTCTTTGTGACACCTTGTCATACTCAGCTGTGAATATATGTTTACTTGAGCTTTTAGCTAAATTATGGAATAATTGTTCAATGTCTTTTTGACATTTCTTTGTAAAAAAAATCTAATACCACCTTAATGGAATGACAAACACTGAAAAAAGATCCTTTGTGTTAGAAGTTTAGTTGTATCTTGGATATACGTTTGCATCAACTGTGCCTGCAGGTGTATAAAAATATAAGGTGACACTGAATTAAATATTTTTTAAATAATCCCACATTCATAGGTAATCAATGTGAACTACAAGTATGTAGCTTTCAATATTGCTAAAACACATTAATTTTAAAGAAACCTGACCTTTCATATTCTGAACCTGAAACAGTCTTGATATGTGCCATATAATATGCTGATTAAAGTCAGCAATGAACTTTGGTGTTTAAAAATTCTGCATTTGACCAACAATTTGTTGTTTTGTGTAAATAGGGCAAAACTGCATTTTAGATATACTGATTTTGTAACTGAAGCCATCACTAACTTAAAGGGAGATGCAGCAAAACCTCTCTCATCCAAACTAACTGGAACCAGGGAATAGGCCTTTTTTTGTTTGGTTAATGGAATTATTACAGAAATTATTACAGAAACGTTGTTAAAATGGCATTCCTAATCCATAAACCTCCAGAAACAATTACTTACAACCCCCCCTTAAACAAATGGGACTATATTCTCAAACCCATTTACTCCAAAGCACGATTTTGTTACATAGTAGAAACGCATACAATAAATTTACCAACTCAGAAATAAACAGCTCAGACACTTCATTTATGGGCTTGTGATTAGTCTAAAATAGTTTATTATTCATTTTAGAAGTTCAAATTATTTTTCTTTCAGAAAAAAAAAAAGTGCTAATGCCAATTTGGAATAAATAACAGAGAATTTAGCCCAAGATGTGTTCAAAAATAGGTTTAATTTACAGTTAGAAACCATACCATTTCAGGTGCTGATTTACTTTTTCCTGTTTTACCTAATTATCATGTCCTGGTGCCATTCTAAGCAGGGCAAGGGTTGATGCATTTGTCTAGTACAACAAGAATTCCAAGGTCTAGCTGCAACTTCACTGATTTACATTTGAGCTCCCTGTTCTGTCCCTTATATAGTGTCCCCGTGGTATGAAGGGTGCTGCTGTCACAGCACTTGAGCAGTAGCTTCATGGTTGTTCATGTGTCTGTGTTCATGTCCTCTCAGTCGTCTGTCCTGCATCCTTTGCTGCAACTTGTTCCCCAGCTCCATGTGAGAAGACTGAAGAGATTCAGAGATGACGTATGTAACTTCTTATGCATGCTCCCATTTTTTTTTATGTCATCACTAGCTAAAATCTCAATAAAGCGTTGTACTGCAGCAATGTGTTTCCAAACAAAACAGCTGTGCTTCAACAATATTTGGAAAAAAAGAAGGCAAACTAAAGAAGTTAATTACAGTATAAAAACATTTTTGGCTAAAATCTTGAAGACCAATTTATTACACCTTTTTCATTGGTTGGGAAAGTTTAGTCAGCATTAGAAGTGTGCATCGAATTGGACTGAACTTCCCTGTGCAATAACAATACAATAAAACTAAAAACTCCAACAGAACCAAAGGCTAAAGGGAAGCGATATTAGCTACAGCACATCTGTGTACAACTCTTAGTTTTACAGTTCGATGTGTAGCAAAGAGTTTTTAGCAAAAGAAGCAGTATTAAATTAGACTGACCATTTACTCTTACAATTTGAAGAAGGCTTTTTTTTAAATTATTTTAAACCATGGTGAATTTTTCCAATGTGCCATTAGTGGAGCTCCTACATTAGCAGTAATGTCTGTTCTGTATTAGACATTAGTAGCAAAGATTAGTGAAATGGACAGGATAACATGGAACAACAACATAACACAAAAGTCATTGACTTCCTCAATGATGCCATAACTGTGGCTGTGTCAACAAATAACCCAGCTTGAAGAGGTTATACCTAAACTGTTTTGTAATATTTTTTTTTTAATTATGCCCCAGTAATAAGTAGTGAAGAGAGCAATCTCCCTCATCTTAACATTATGTCTTTCAGTCTCTCCACTATTTCAAATGTCATCATTACTTATAATAAAATATTTGGCATACATGGGAAAATGACCTAATACTTTAGTGTCACATTTGTGTTGACCAATACAAAGAGATTTGAATATATGTATACTTTTCTTTGTTAACTAATTACATTAATTTGTCTTCTCTTGTAAGGCCATAAGGTTCACTTTTTCTCTTTTTCCATAACTCAGTATCACTTACTAAGAGTTTTGTTTTTTCATTGAATCCAAAACATGTTTATAAAAAAATGTGGGATGGTGGCTATTAAACTTGATCGAAATCATAACCCTTAGAACTCTTTTATTACCCCTAATTATTGTATTTGTTTGTAGCTAAACATTAGTTTGGGACAGTGTGATTCACCTGGTCATTCTGTCGTTGGATTTGAATGAAAGCAAGAAAGATTCCAAAATGAGATAATACAAAATTTTTAAAAGATATTAAGTAGCAGCATGAAATATTTAAAGCTACTTGGTGCTAGATCTCTCAACAGTTGTAGAAATAACAATGTTTATGAATAAAGTCCTAATCCTAGTTTATGACCTGTTTTAAGACTCATTCTCCCAAACCTATTTTTTAACTATTTGTTTACTTGTCAACAATGACATTACATTGTTGATCTTTGATTATGTAATGCCACTTTCTTTACATGGATACCAAACAATGCAGTACACATCATTTCCAGTCAGGGTTAACTTCTACTTAACTAAATTCTGTGTTATGAGGTCCTTTGCGTATGTTAGGGCTGACTGACTGTTTCATTATGTGTTGGTATTAGGGAAGATAATGCATCTTGGTGCAATAGATATTATTACATGTAATAGGATCATCATGTTGATTGTGCTGGATTGTCTTGCTTAGAAAACCAAATGTCTTTAAGGTCAAACTGAAGGGGTTAACCCGTATTTTGGTTGAGTTTATTTTTCAATCTGTATTTGTAGGAATGTATCTGAATGGCCTGTCTTAAATCGTGCTCTCGGGGAGTGTCTGGATTTATTTAAACCAATTTAACTTGGTGGGAGCAGCTTGATAAAAACATTGATCATTTACTTGTGTAGTCTGCATGTTCACAATTAGCAAAGCAGTCTTGAGCCTGTCCTTAATGTAATGAGATAGAATTCAGTTTCTTTGTTTTTTGTTTGCGTAGTATAAACTGTAAAGGATGGGGATTATTTACTTGGTTGCAAGATAGTATTGTACAAAAATATATTAGTTTGACTTCTCTGCTACTCCTTATTGCATGATAGTTTTAAAGATTTGCCAAAACGTCCTGCAAAACCACTGATTATTGACAGTTTACATTGAGTATTCTTGCCATATTGAATTCTGGGCCTCTGTAGAAAGCAAATAGTTTTATTCCATTTACAACCAGTGATAGCACAATGTATTACAATATTTTCTACCATTTCAGGATGATCTTCAAGGACCTGGAGGAATTCAAAGCAGAGGATACTTCTTATTTAGGGTATGCTATTGTATTTTGCTAAACTGTAGTCTTGAATAATGTGTATGGATTGTAAAGGGGGGTGGAGACATCCTAGCCTACCCCTTCATAGATAAGTAAGTCTAAACACATCTGACAGTAAAATAATTGTATCTAATGTAGTGTGTTTTGTCACTGCCAGAATATATATTTAGTTACCTAAATGAGCATAATGGTACTCTTACAGGCAAATACTGAAAGTGCCTAAATGAAAATATGTTTAAAAACAGTGGACTATATGATAATTAAACATTTAGCAGAATAATTGTACTGCTTAATATGAATTAGTATAATAATTACTGTTAACTAGTTTGTAATCAATGCTATGAAATTTGTTTTACAGCCAAGGAACGGAAAGCGGTCAACAACCTTTGCCTAAAAGGTACAGACATACCCTAAACTCAGTTATAGACTATAAGTTAACATGTATAAGAAACTATATCAATTAGGCAAACATTCTGCCCTTGTTACACCTAAAAGTCTAAGTTTAAACTAACTTTTGTAAGGGAGATGTTTATGTTGATATATTAATGTAATGGGCCTTGTAGGGATACCAAATATATTCCATTTTAAATGAGCTGGAAATGTAATTAGAAATTATATAATAACACTGAGGCCTGGGGTGGGACTTTGCAGTCCCTTTTGAAATTACTGTACATTACATTTTAAATTACATTTTAAATGAATAAGGTGATAGTATAATTTAATTGAAACAAAAATTCTAATTCAGACTAACAGACAAAAGTGGCAAACCCCAGCTAGATTAATAAGTGTGGCAGTGTTTGGTCATTATAATAGACTCCAGTGTCCTGTGCCATGATTACTGAGAATGCATTTTAATTTTATATTTTTAACTGTTCCATGTTAATATATTTTCTGTACATTCTTCAATTTAGTACTGAATAGCACATACATTTTTCAATGAAAACTATGAATTATCTTTTTGTTTTCACAGATTTCTGTCTGTTTGGACACCTGTACATAAAATGAATGGAGAAGAATACAATGCAAATGGACATTACAAGCTTTACTGTTCTCTAGACTTGTTATGTATCCATTTTTAATATAAAACAAAATCAAATAAATACACTTTGGTTTAAGTATTGTTTGTTTAAATGTAATCTGTTATTCAAATTAAAAATCAGCTTCCTGAAACGTTCTGCTTTTATTGTTAGTGGTGTTGTGCCTGTCAAGTGAGTATCTAATCTAGATGGGCATAAAGAGAATGCTAGTAAGAGGAGAACAATATACAGTTACACTTATCCATGTGTTGTTCCAGCTCATATATGTCTCTATCATTGGTCAGTCTAAAGACTAAAACACATTAGGCTGTGCTTCAAAGGTCTTATTACAGGGTACAAATTTGGTACAGGGATCTGGCCTTGGGGCTGTCAATATATAAGTTTTTTTTTTTGATTGTTTGTTTGTTTGTTTGTTTGTTTGTTTGTTTGTTTTTGTTTTTTTTTACCTGATTCATTGTTGTGTTTGTGGAAAATAAATGTCAATATTAATATTAAAATGTCAATATTAGATATTTATCAGTGTCTAGTTTTTTTTATTTATTTATCCATTTTATTCTCTTTATATACGTATCCCCCCGAATCAATTTTATCATAACTTAATAAAAGATTCAAAGACAATTCTGATGGGTTTTGACCACACCACTACATCAAGAGTTAATACAGTCTAAAATTGTTTTGACACTAATACAGGCTTATGATATTGTGACAGGATAGCGGCGAGACAGAGACTCATCTAGCCAGGCAACTGCAGTAAGAAGCACCAACGTGCACTTTAATAAACAAAAACAAAACACAGGAACAAGTAAATAGGCACACGGGGCCAAACAAAAAGGTTTAAGCAAAATCCAAAAATGTAGGCTGGGCATTCGCCTTAACTACTAACACTAAAACAAAATATGCAGAAACGCAGTAACAAAAACACAGTATACACTCACCAAACTCCTCTCTCCAAAAAGAGCCCTGGGCTCTCCTTTTAGGTGATGTGGCTGCTCCCAATTAGCACTTAATCATTCTCACATATCCCTGCCAACCACCACCAAAACACCATAAAACACTGCACTATTAACTAGTAACAGGATGCATTTATGTGTCCAAGTTTTACATAAATATCATTTTTTGTTTTAACAGCACACTTTTTTGTATATGTTGACACGTTTCCTATGATGTGTTCAAGAGAGGGGGAGAGGGGAGGAATGACAGGACCATACCCATGTAACCCCTGAAGATACCCCCAGATAATTCCTCAAGCCAAACCCACATAACCCACAAAGCCACACCCCTGTACCAAAGGTGTACATGAGACAAGACGTGCATTTAAAACATGAGGAGCAAAAGTGAAAGAGCTGAAGTAACACGTGGGTAAAAATAGATTCATTTTTAAGAACCACTAACCTTAACTTTAATAACACGAACTTTGATTATTGTTTCATTTGAAACTCAAATAAAAAACGGGGGGGGGGGGGGGGGGGGGATAATATTCAAAAAATGTATTAAGAATGAACCACATCTGTAGGCATAATGGTTTTCAAGATCAGTGGATCGAAAGCTCCTTTCACATTGGCACACCTACTCCTACCCAGGTCACAATCTCACATAGTGTGAAACCACGTTCCTGGGTCACAGCGACCCACCTCACAATGTGGGTCGACACACTTTGACCTGGGTCGAGTGAGGCAAAATGCATTACGGCGTTCACAAGCCGACGAAATAATTAACAGCCACACATGTGTGAAGGTTTCACTTCAGCAAGGAACATTTCTGTTTATTCTGTTTTGCCATATTTTTGTTGCTTGAGACACACCATGAGCCAGATTGCAGCAGGGATGAAGAAACATTTGCTCTAATCATCACATCAATCCAGAGAAGTTTGGATGAAAGTATCCGTAACAAGCTACTTCCAGAGCATTGATACGCGTATTGTTTACTTGCGTCTCTCACCCAGGTCAACCCCGCTTTATCAAAAGCAGTGTGAATTCACGTAGCTGACCCGCATGACACCGTGTCCTGACCTGGGTAGGTTCCGACCTGGGTAGAGCATGCTAATGTGAAAGGGGATCTAATCATTTCATGAACAGCTGGGACTGAAGGGTGAAATACTGGATTTATTAATATACAGTATATGAAGCCCAACACTTTAGTAAATATGAGTTGAGCTACCAGCTTTGTGAATGTTGATCCCCTAGACAAATCCTATGTTATTATAAAAAGAAAAGAAGAAAAAAATCTTTATTAAGGCAAGTAATACACACATGCAGGATTTACTCTACTGCCATATATTATCAGCTGAGAAAAGTTTATGAAAGTTAGGTTTAGCATAATACGCCATGGCAAAGTACCTACAAAAATGTTAACCATGATAAAGCAGTTAATAAGTATGGGAAACTGCAAAATAATTTTCTGGGCAGCAGTATCCATATTTATGATCCCTCACTGTAGTTGATATTTCACACTTTAGTTTCACATAAATCTAAATAATTTCTTGTCCAATTATAATGAAACATCCTAAGAACATTAATTTACTCAAGTTATTTGTAATCTGTTTTATAACCAGGGACTAAAGAGAAAAAAAAGTCTTTACATATATCATATCTAGAGAAACACTTACTCAATTGTAATGAAACTTGGTCTGTATGTGCATACAGTGGATATAGGTAATGGTCTCTCCAGAAACAGCTGGATTTAGAACATAGGGTTAGCATGACTTATTCTCATGTTCTAATCACAAACTCAAAATGGTTTTATTTCTATCTAATGTACATATGTCCTGTGAAAGACAGTTTGGGATGACTCAATGATAAAAGCCAACGTATACATTTTGCAATCTTTCCCTGATTGCACAGATGCTTTATTGCACGTTTAATGTTTCAGCACAAACCATTACTTTAATCCTAACCTTAAAGTCACTATTAGACAATTTAAATATTACACTGTTGAACAGTTGCTGTTCAAAGTGTGGATGCTTCAGGAGCACTGGACAAATCAACAATCTGCACGTCGGCAGTGTCTATTCTCTAGAGAAATCATACAGCTATTTCATTAAATAAAAAATAAATAAACAATTGAACACAATTATTGGATTTCAATAAGGGATATTAGCCCTGTATTTGTATATTTACCCAGTCTTAAATTCAATTTCACTCCTGTATACCTATCCAACTTTAGAAACCAGAGTTGGGTTACAGCAAACCAACAATTCTACAAGGATCAGTTGCCTTAGTAAAGTCTGCAATCCCGATGCAATGTATTCTAAGAAATTATATAAATACTTATATTGCTCAGATTACAATCAATAGATTATAACCTAATAATTTTATGCTGCAGGAGGGCTCTGGATCACAGATAAATTATATTTTGTACAAAATTACCTTGATTATTATCCCCCTCCACCATAGGAGCACTTAAATGTTGCCCTTGTCGAGAAACAAATTCCTGGAATTGTTTACACACTACATGTCACTGGCACATTCCCATACAATGAGATTTCATTATTACCCCAAGGCACTTTAGAACTTAAATAGAAGTTCGATGTTTGGAGACGTGAAGAGGTTTGTAAAACAATGCAGTTTGCTAAAGTTGTTCTTACAGCTCTCATTGTTTTGTTTATGTTAGCCCCCGGAGTGGTCTTTACCCACCGGTAGATACATTCTTAAGCAAACAGGACTTCAGAACTTTGAAGCTTGCTATTTCAAGCATACTGTCCTAAACGCGGTACTGTATAAACAACTCCACCTTCTCTCAAGACCACATCTAAAATGGTGTCAAACAAAATGCTTCAATTACCTCTTCTTTCAAATGTAACTACCAATAAGATTCTTAAGACTAGGTGCACATAAATCTGTGACATAGGCTATTATGACATCACTGCTGTTTATTTTCATATTTAATCTAGATTTATATATAAACACATCATCACCAAAGACAGTCGCACATAATTTATTGTACTGATATTTTTATTATTTGTTAAATTATTTTTATTCTGTTGACCAGACCATTCTCAGAAATGCAGGTAAAGACATTTGTAATATATGATGTGTATTCTAGGAATTTCTACAACCAGTTTTAACAACTGTTAACACAATTTAAAGGAAAATGTATGTATTTTCAAAATTAACATAGATTATGTTGAATCTCACTGCTATTTGCTTTCACTTGGATTTCAAATCCAACTGCAAAAACTGATACGGTACAGTCTGGATAAACAGACGTTGTAAAGAGTCCATTGGGAGCATTTCTGAATGATTAATCTAATTTAGTATACTATTCTTGGTAATATTATATAACATGGAGACAAACATTCTTAATCTACAACGATAAATGACAACTGTCAAATAATCACCTGATAGCTTAAACCGTATACAGAAACAAAACATTTACTGAGAAAATGTTCAGCATATGATGGTATTTTTATTATTATTATTATTATTATTATTATTATTATTATTATTATTATTATTATTATTATTATTTAATAATAAGTAACTTAATTAGATTGCTTTCCCTTCTGTTTCTTTTCCAGCCTTCATTGGCGAAAGATAAAATAGGTCTTCCGTTTGAAAAAAAAGCTTTTGGCTTTGCTGGGAGTGATCTATTCACACATCCACAGTGGATATACAGGCTGTTGAGGTGTTTGCTAACTACTTTTTATTTCACATGTTTAAACATTAAAATAACTTGAAACAACAGCCTGAGACAAGACAAAGAATAACATGTAAGATTAAAGATAATTCATGCACAAATCATTTTTTTGTCATAAATCACTTCATGTTCTTAAAACAATACATAACTGTGAAGCAAGCGAAGTTAAACATGAAAAAAATCTATATTCAACACAGACACAGAGAGGCTTTTATTTAAGATAATTTAATGTATTGTAAATAGTTGTCCACCAAAGATTACAGGAAGTCCATTTTGGTAGTCACCCTGATTTACATTGATATTGCTTACAAAATTGATATTTGTAGGTGCTGTCGTTAGAACCAAATGAGAGAATCAAAATGCATTCTCTTTCCATATGCACAATATTAAAATAAGATAAAAAAGAGTTATGTTTATTAAGGTTAAAACTTTATTTTACTTTCTAAATCATACACTTTCTTTCAAGTTGAAAGCTAAACCTTCCTCTGACAGCTTTGTCATTAAACCAACCCTAGTTCAGTACTATTACTTTGTATAATTCACTAGTCTGTTTTCAATACAGGTATTTATTATTATTATTATTATTATTATTATTATTATTATTATTATTATTATTATTATTATTATTATTATTATTATTTATTTTATTTTATTCTGTACCGATGGTGTATGATGCCCATTGAATATGATTAAAATGTGATATTAATGTACACTGTGTAAGCTATTTGCAGTACAATTTAAGCAATGTCTGATAGTCACCACAAAGTGTACAATGATAAGGAAATTCCAAAAGGCTGAAAAAAAAACGTTCTTTTTGTTTATTAACTGTTAATAACTTGCTTTCTATCATGTTAATAAGGCATAAAGTATAATTCAAGCAGACAAAGCTGCATGCCGTCATCATTGCAAGGATCAAACACTAGCTGAAACTCAATTGAACCTCTTGTCTAAGACAGTCATCACAGAATATTCTTGGAGATTTACAAGACATTTACACCAGGAAACATACCCACTGTACATGTGTGAAGTAAGTGTTTCCTTGAATTTGGAGACAGGTTTAGCAAAAATATCCTTCAGTCACTTTAATCAAGATGTTTCTACATTGGCAAAGGTACTGTGCTGTTATCTGGAATGAGAACTACTGTACTGTAATAATCTGTCAAGGCACCTGCAGAGTACGTTCCTATTCCTAACATTTTAACACTTCAAAACTTCACAGGACCCAAATGAAGACACTGAGTGGAATGACGCTTTGCGGAGGTTTGGGATCCTACCGGCTAAAGAAGAGCCTGTAGATGAAACTGAAGAGCTGGTTTTGAGGCTGCAAAAAGAACAAGAAGGTACATCTGTGGTACTTTCCCTCAATAATAAACACTGCCATTTGTACAGTCATCAGAGTGATTCACAAATTCAGTTGAAAACAAATTTATTATTGCCTTTTAGTGATGAAAGACAAGGGCCTGGATTAAGTCAAACATATGACTGTGTTGAAGCTTTTGTAAACTATAATAATGGCGGCACCATAAACTTTTATTTATTTCAAGCCACATTTTTTTTTGCCAGTTTTTACTAATATGATCTGTTATGATTGATGAATACACTCTGCCATCAAACATTTAAAAAAAAAAAAAAAAAAAAAAAAAAAAAACATACAGCACTCGTCCAGCCATATATATGTGTTAAATCTGAAACAAAAACACATTTGAAATGAGGAAAAACACCAACTTATCAAAAGTGCCCAGCCATTTAAAGATGAGATATTGAAAACACAAGCCAAGTTTCAACCTTGACCAGCACCAAGAAAATAGACACAACAGTAAAAAAGCAATGAGGGTCAAGGTTGCCCCAGTTGTTTCTACTAACTTAGCTTGTGTTTTTGATACAAGTTAGAAGAAACAATTGGGGCAACCCTCTCATCGGTTTACATATATATATGCATGGATAAAAGTGCCCTGAGGTCTGCAAAAATCTGCAAATAAAAAGGGAGAAAAAGGACATTTTTACCTTACTTTGGCGACTTATTTCTCTTACTGTATGAGAGGTATTGACTTTTTATTCTACATTTCACTTAAGAGTGTTGGGAACTACAAATTAAAAGTGAATTGGTGATTTTGGCCAATACCCTGAAAACATGTAAACTATCCTTGCTGTATTGAGAGTCTGGCAGTTCTCGTTGATAAATTGGCGCCAGGAACTACCCTTCCTCTCAATTTAAATTTAAGGCAGAGCTTGTGTTGTGCTGAAAACACTCTATTAATGGTTGTTAATTAATATTTGTGTAATTCCATAAGTATGGGCGCCTCCCTCATTTAACCCGATTTCAATGTAGACGCCTGCTTGCTCGCGTCCCATCTATCTACATATTTAGTATAGCAAATACAGTTTTATTATTTATTTATGTATTTATTTATTTTTAAATTGACAATAGTGTTTGCTGGCAATACAGTAACCACAATGGTAAGAAGTCTCCTGTTTGAAGGACGAGTTGAAGAAATCAAGCTGGATGTAGTCTTACTTTCAGCAACTTTATTTCAGCATATCACAAGCTATGTTTTCATCAGATCTTTTTATGTGCTGAAAGTAATGCGTTTGGGGAAAAACAAAACAAACAAAAACAAAACAAACAAACCAAAAAAAAAACACAACAATTATGATGGAAACAGGCAAAATTCGGTTAATCATGTCGTTTAATAGGTGTGGATAACAATGTCTCCTGTACGATAAATGATGTGAATAAATGCAACGGAAATACTTTCTGAACAAATTTTTTATGAGCTCGTGCATAATACATTTGCTGTTTTCCATGTACCCAACCACTTCATTTAAACATAATTGTGCAATATTACTGAACACTGCTACAATAATAACATTAAAATATTTACATTACAGTCAAACCGTTTGAAAATATGACCCTTGATGAACTGAAGGAAGCTGAAGAGGATTTCGATGAAGAAGATGAGAGAGCTATAGAAACTCACAGGTCAGCTTCCATGGGACATTCTGATATACATTTTTTTATTATTTTTTTAATATATAAAATTAAAGAAATGTGATTTCCTTCTAAAACAAGGGCCTGCAATCATAAAGCATTAGAATGCAGCAAACACGATTATGACTCATTGGGTTGCTCACTCGATGGCATAGTCAAACTTAATGGCTCCCTCCAGTGGACATTATTTATTTATTTATTTTTTTTTTACCTTCAGTAAGAAGAGCCAGGGAGTTTATTAGTCTAACAAATTCCCCTTAGAGATGTACAGATTAAACTGGAAACAAAAATGTTGCCACGTTGTAATTGACATATTTCATATATCCAGTTCTCAAATATAGTTTTTCAAATATAATCGTTTTATAAACAGTCTACCCCTTGACAATCTTCAAAACCGAACAGCAATAACATGTTTCCAAATGTAGGAAGTAAACAAGAAAGCAATAACGCCAGAAATTCAGACATTTTTATAATTTTATTTTGTATGTAGTTAGTTAGTTAATTAGTTAGTTAGTTAATTAGTTAGTTAGTTAGTTAGTTAGTTATTTAAAAAGTACCCCATACTGATAGTGATATACTCCAGACTTTTGAAACACCCTGTATAATATTGTATAAACCTACCGGTTAAAATCTAGAGTAACTATCTGAGTAATCTTTGGTAGGTGCCAACGTCTTGCAGAATGGAAGGCAAAACAAAGAAACGTAGGATTTGGAGAGTTGACAGAGATTTCCGGTGACCAGTATGTGATGGAAGTAACAGAGGCTGGAGAACATGTGTGGGTTGTTCTTCATCTCTATAGGCCTGGGTAAGCAAGCTGAGACAGAGGGTATGAGTTTAAATACTTCTAGAGACACAGCAATACACACACTTGGAAGACTGCCCTGTAAAACCAAACAAATTAAACATAAATCAGCAATATATTTTAAACACATTGTGTTGTTTATTGTAATTGTTTGAGAAGATATAATTTTTAAAAACATGTTAGAATTGTTACCAAAATAAACATTACAGTCTACATTTTACATACTAATCTCTTCAGAGATGTGGAATATCAAAACATGAACATGTTAGAATTTAAGAATTGTCTCTGTTCTATATATGACCCATAGCATTGCTACCATTGCCCATTAGTACAGAAACATTACATTGCTATTGTATTGTCAATGCATTGCTATTGCAGATCATTTGCTAAGATTTTTTAGTCACACTTCTAAACATGATATTTTTTGTGGTCTTTTATTAATAAATTCTAGGTGTTGTGTGTTTGGTAGTTTTACTATAACTCCCATAAATATTTTAAATACTCTGTGTATTCATATGAGCAACAACACTCTCATATGTTGTATCTTTCATTTCTTCAAAAGTGCAGTTCAGTTGTAGCATAATCAATATATGTGGAATCTTGATGCATAGTGACATCTTGAGGATATTATGTAAACTGTGTTATGGCTCAATACAAATTACTGTACATGATGATATGTTAACATTTACCGTTTAAATATAAATGTCATATGCAACCAATTTTACAGTATATATAGCCCCCCCCCCCCCCCCCCCCCCCCCCCCCCCCATAAAAACTGGTTAATTAATTACGTCAGGCCCCATGTGTCCAATACACAACCTTTAAAAATCTAGACAGTCTAGACAGTGAACGATAATAAGCTGCCTTTCCTTTCAGAATACCAATGTGCACTCTCCTCAATCACCTCTTGAGCCTATTATCCCAGAAATTCCCAGAAACTAAGTTCCTGAAAGCTATTGCCAACAGTTGCATTCCAAATTACCCTGACAGACACTTGCCAACCATCTTTGTGTACAAGAACGCTCAGATTCATGGGAACTTCATTGGTGAAGCCCTGTGTGGAGGGAAGAATTTAAAGAAGGAAGGTAACACAACTATCTGTTTAGGATATTCAGAATTAAAAAGCACACAACTTATAGTTTATTAGGTATACTATACAATAGAAAGAAAGCAACGCTGATGTACGGGTAAGTAAGCTGGGCTGAGTTGAGTGGGGAACGGAGGGGGGTGATGCTGGGATGCCAGAGTCACTGTTGAACACTCTTGAAGTGTCGTGGGCTAGTCAGCAAAACACTGAGGACAGAAGACCCCAGAGATGTACCCAACTTAGTTCAATCCAGACGGTTATCATGCTGATGCACTGGGGAAGACCACACTGTGGTTGATTTGCAGCTGTTGTGTGTGTTTTCCTGCACACACATTTGAAAGTGTGAATGTTGTTTGTTACCTCATAAAAATGGCTGGATTATTATTATTATTATTATTATTATTATTATTATTATTTATTATTATTATTATTATTATTTCTCCATAATTCCCAGATTAATTTGATGTCAGCACATGACATGCATTTGTTGAAAAGTGAAATTCCACCCATATGCCTGATTAACTTCCAATGGTTGAATACAACACAACTTACCCTGCCCCTTTCATGTTGTACAAAAGACTAAATGAATACTAGTCCTCTACTAATACATGTCTCCTAATTCCTTTTCTGTCTTGTTTTCATAAATTATAGGAAAACAACAGGCCTCTACTCTTGTCATTGAATTTATGCTTGTTTTTTTTTTTTTTTTTTTTTTTTTTTTTTTTTTTAATGACTAACAGCTAGTAAAGTTACCAAACTAGAAATAAACCACTCAGATATTTAGGTGCCTGTCTGGTGTTTTTTTTCCCTCAGTCACCCAGATAAAAGAGGTTTGGAAGAATAATGCCCACATTTATTTTCTCTTGGATTACATCAACAATTTAATGGGCAGAGCTTGAAAAACATTCCAGAAAAGATTGTAATAGCCTGCACACCATCATTCTATTCAAAGGGTTCAATATTTCTGAAAGGATGCATGTCATTCGTGGGACCCAATTCCAAAGTGTTTGCTGCTGATCCATTTGTTTGTGTGTGTTTGAGGGGGGTGTAAGGGATGGTATATAATTAACTTTTGCTGCACCTGTACCATAGCTTAAACTAAACAGGTATAACTAGTTTCACAGACCCTGATAAGCAATGGTCTTGAACTTACCTAATCAGGGTTTGAGAAACCAGCTTTGCAGAAGAAAAAATCCTCTCAATGACAGAAAAGGGGTTTTAATAGCATCCACTAGGGGGCAGTCGTGATCTTCATTGAGTGAGACAAATTCGCTGTTTTCATTTAATTTAAATTATATAACTTCTTCATTGGCTGAATCACGTCAACTGTGTTTACCCTGGAAATGGAAGTTTTAGGATTGCCTCTATTATTACTTCTGCATTATTTTGCAAAGTGAGCCATGTTAACAAAGCTTCACCTCACAATTTATTTAAAGATTAAAACATTCTTTAAATAACTCAGAGTCAAAAGCGTTGTGAAGTCTTTACTACAAAAAATGATATTCTGAACAGTAACTTGTTATCTTTGTAATTTGGGCACATTGACAGTTTTTCAAATTCATTATAGCAGTGAGTGATAACAAAATTATAACTTTAGAAGGTCTATCATGTTAATGTTTTCAATGTTGACAATATTTGAGCCCATCAGTGTGTTCTTTTTAGCCATGACATTTTTTCAATACAGTTTCCATTTTTAAATAGTCAAAAATAGATTTTGTGTTTCATTTCTACTGCAATGGAAAGGATGAATTCCTTTCATTCTTTCATCCATGTTATATTTAAGACAAAAAAAAACCCTCCAAATAATGTATCAACAATTAAAATACTTAAGTGCAGTCTTTATTATATATTTTTCTCAGCCATTGAAGTTGGTATGATCATTAAAATGTTGCATAAGCAAAATATGTGCTTTATTAGCTTTATATATTTGCCTTCCACAGTGTGTTTCTTATTAATTCTTATGTACTGTTTTAGAACTGGAGTGGATGCTTGCTAGTGTTGGGGCTGTCAAGACTGACCTTGAAGAAAACCCAAGAAAAGCTACAGTAGACATGATGACATCATTAATAAGAAACTGCTGCATTCAATATCCAGATTGCAGTGACAGTGACACTTCCAAAAGCGACAATGATGGTGATTGAAGAAAGAAGCCAACTAGAAACTGTATAGCTCATCATAATCAAAACAGGGTTCGCAATATTAAAAGAAGATATATGATGTTGCTAAAGCTTATTAGAAATTGTCTTTTTTACTTTTATGTCCTTGTTCCAAAGATGTGCACTTTTAAAAGCTGATCATGTTTGTCCATCTGTCTGTCACACATTACACGGTGAGCATGATACCTGTCTTGATTTTGACTCTTCAACAAACTTTTCTGAAACACTCCTAGCGTTCTGTGGAAGTTTCAGATGGCATGGGCTATAGTCTGATAAGCTTCCAATTTTAAACGTGTAGCTGTCAGACACATAATCACATTCAGACACTGATTATGAGTACCCTCTGAATGGGCCTGCTCTGGTTTTAAACCCACCACCAAATACATTGGTCCTAACTATGTTTGCTTTGCATGAATGTCTGAAGACTGTTTGATCTGTTTGAGCAGAGACTCATTGAAATCATCACTGTAGGCTGGTTTTGAGTCACACCTTAACACTTCCTTGCTTAGTTAAGCATGTGGTGAGACGATATTGAGCATGCTTAATAACTAGTAAGGTAAGATATAAAGTACAGTGGGAGAAAATATTTTAAAGAGGTTTGAACCAGCATAATATAGCAAATAAAAAATAGTTAAAAAAATTAAATACATGCCATATATGGCAAATACATGTATGTGACATGATATACAATTGTAGTGAAAAGTTTACATACTCCAATGGAAATTTATAATTTCTCAAAAACAAAGAATTTTAGGAAAAATCTTTTGTACAAAAGTTTTGCTTTTGTGGATGATGGAAAAAAAATTGTCTACAAGAATTTATTTCAATTTTTTTTTTTTTTTTTTTTTTTTTTTTGCAAAACTCCAAAAATGCAAATTCAGGGTGCTAGAAATTTCAGTATGATAAAGCAGAACCTAATTCTAGAAAAGATCTAGAACTTGCTGGATTGTAGGTGAACATTGTTACAGAGTATAAAAGGGTTAGGCATAGGATGATTGCTGTCATTACCAATAAGTCAGTATGGGAAAAAGTAAAAAGCTATCAGAAAATTATTTATTGTCATAAAGTTGGATAAGGATACAAGAAGATTTGCAAGCATTTGAGTATCCCAATTACAACTATTGTATCCATATCAGAAAGTACAAGACTCATGGTACTGTCACAACGTTCCATCGGTTTGAAAGAAAGAAGATTCTTTCACCAAGAACAAATAAAAAAAAAATTGTAAGGAAGGTTAATAACAATATGAGATTGACAGCCAAAGATATTCAAAGTGAACTGGCTGCAAGTGAGATTGGGGTTTCCATTTCAATCATTGGTCAAGTATTGCAGGTTAAGCTCTCAATGTTCATGGGCAAAGGGAAAAACAACTCTTAGGAAAACGTCACAAGGACAGTCGCTTAAAGTTTGCAAAACAACATTTGAATGATGGTGTGACAGGGTCTTCCTTGTGTCACGCGTGTGGGTTGCCTCTGTTCAAGCACACAGAGAGACAACTGGAGTGAAGTTGAAAACACCGGCACAGGGGCGCAGGTTTTATAACAAACAGACAGAAAACGAAAGTAAAATCAAGGTGGTCATGTGACGTTACCAGCGATGGTAACGCACAGAGGACTAGTACATCAAGCTGTACAAAAAATGCAAAATAAAACACAATACAACAAACTAGAAATCAAAGGTGCCGTGAAAATGGCATGTCTTGCAGCAGCCCCGATCACAGCAATCGCCATGCTTTTATACTGACGCTCCACTGAGATACGCCCACCCGCCTTCTGGAACAGTTGATTGCTTTCAACTGTTTCTCCACGCAGACGGGTAATTGTCCCCAGCGGAGCGCCACAGCAGCTAAACAATTAATTAAATAAATATTAACAATTAACACAAAAACATACAATAAACTACATATTTCCTCATGTGCAGGGCTTACGCTTTGCTACAGAAGGATATGAATTCTGGTCAAAGGTTTTGTGGAGTGATGAAACAAAAACTCAAGCTATTTGGTCACATAAAAGAAAAAACTCAACCTATTTGGTCACATAAAACAAAAACTCAACCTATTTGGTCCTATAATGGCACAGGAAATTTAGTTTCAATACATGGTAAAAATAGATTCTGAAGAATACCAAAATATATTGGCCAATCATCTGAAACCCTACACTACAAAACTTGATTTAAAGCACAACTGGATGTTCCAACACAACAACGATCCAAAGCACACATTAAAATCTACTTCAGAATGGTTAAAGAGTAAAATCAAGGTTCTGGAATGGCCTAGTCAAAGTCCTGATCTAAATCTGAATGAGAATCTTTGGTATGAGTTGAAGAAGGCTGTGCACAAGAGAAGTCCTCGAAATTTGAATGAACTGGAACAATTTTGCATTGAAGAATGGTCAATAATCATGAAAGAATCATGCAAAAAGTTCACTGACAAATATTGTAATCGTTTAATAGAGGTTACTATTACTAAAGATCCCCCAGCTAGCTATTAATTTAATCTTCCTTGTCAGGGTATAAGTACTTTTGAATTAGCATTTTTAGAGTTTTGCAAAAAAAAAAAAAATACTGAAATAAATAATTGTACACATTTATTTCTTGTAAATTTTTTACCCTCATCCACAAAAATAAAACTTTTGCACCAAAAGATTTTTCCTAAAATTCTTTCTTTGAGAAATTTTTAGCAATTATACATTTCCACTGGGGAATTGTCACAAAGATGGTTGTAGTGGATGACATTAGACCAGAACCAGGAACCAACACAGAATAAATAGAGAGACGTGGCATTTGGTGAAGCTGAGCGCTTGGTTGTGCTCAGCATTTAATAAATGAACAAACAGAAAATAAAAGGTTGAAAGACAAACAAAACAAAGGACACGGCACTCGTAGCCAAAACAAAGAGACAAACAAAAAGGACTACACAGACAAACACGGTGAGCTGATGTTATTTTAACTATTATTCTAACTGTTACCTCCGTCTCCAATCCCGTTCTCCACTCACCGAACACACAACCCTGAGTGAGTGAAAACATGTTGCTTTTATGCAGCTGTACCGAGACTCACTTGCTAATCAATCATTCAATTGGAGTCTCGGTACAACTGCATGTGAATTAATAAAAGTGCTTACCTTTTACCTGCATGTGAAGTGCTGTGCAATCCTTGTGCCTAAATACAACTATACATTGTGCTTGTAACCCATATTACATCCTGTGTACCAATGACTATACACCAACAATAACACACTACACGCAGCATACAACACAGAAATACACACAGGGGCAGGGCAACATTGCCACAGGTATGTAAAGTTTTGATTACAACTGTGTACTGTATGTAATATATATTGTATAAAGGCTGCATCCCCCTATATCAGGTCAGTTTCAGTCACTGTGGACAAGGTACAGGTAGTACTGCAGCTCTAAAAGAGATGATAGCAGGTGCCCTGGTTTTAACAGCTTCTCTATCCAAGACAGCATTTAATTATCCCCCAGAATGGATTAGAGAGATCTTGGTCAAGTGGTTACCCTGGGCTCATTGTAGCAGCTTGGTCTGGGAGTAATTCACTTCACCTTTTGTCTTATGAGTCTATCAAATTAGGCACAGCAGTGAGTATTGTAGATTGAAAACCCTGAGTATATAAATCAAATTAAAAACTAGAGGTTATTGCTTTTTGAATGCAAATTAGAGTGGAGCTTAAACCCAACCCTTAAGCATTGGTTGAAAAGCCCTGTTATTAACTACTACAGCTTGTTTACTTGATAGTACTTTGAAAAACTTTTTTTTTTTTTTAAAGAAGCAGAATTTGAATGAAAAAGTATACTACAGAGAAAGTCACTAGTCACTTATTTAGCGATTTTTAAGGAGCTCAATATTAGATGGAGTAAACTGTTACTGTATACTGTAATTTGTGGAATTATTTAGCGATTAATTGTAGACCACAAACTGTGTATTTGGTTTAATTACATTGTTTTGACATATGAACTAATTCAGAAGACTCAGTTTTGTTCTTTCATACAATACAGACAATCTTCGTTATAGTATTTCACATTCTAGTCATTCCACTTGCGTCTGAGTTGCACTCTTTCCAGCATTCCCAGCATACCTGAGAAGGTGATGATTGTATTTTTCCACTGGCAAGCCAAACTTTCTGAAACGGTTCAGTCCAGTTAATCAGGGTGAATAAATAATTGCATTCATAAGACCGAAGTTTTTACCTTCTGAGATGACTAGATATCTACTGCTGAAAAGGGGATGGTTGTATCATTGCTATACAGTAATAATTCCAACAATGTCTAGATCTTGTTGGTATGCTCTTTTCACTAGTTTAAGACATACGACAGTGTAATTCAACCCATGACTTTCAGTAATGAGAAAGTTATTAAAAAAATAAAAACCAAAATCAACCATGTTGATTTCAAAAACCATAAAATGCATATCTTTATGTATTTATTTATTTATTTATTTAACAAACAGTAAAAATATATAAAATGCAATTAATATTGTGGGCTGAGGGGCCTTGGTAATTTTTCAACTTTTCATGGTGCTTTACAGGGAAACCATTATGCACAAAATAAATAAATAAATAAATAAAATACAGCCACAAATTGTTCAAACACTCTAAAGAAATTTAAACAAAATGGCCAGTCAAAAAGGCTACTGAGTGCAGAGTAGGCACCAAGAAGTTATATTTTAAAAACATTTGGAAAGTGATCTTTCTTACTTTTTGATTTGCATCAACAAACATAAAATAACAAAACCAGAACTTGAATTTTTTATCTAGCTTTAATATATATATATGCACTGTATATGTAATCTTCCGAAGCATATACGTTTTAAAGTAAATTGTATAGGGTCACGACAGCAAAATAAATAAATAAATAAATAAATAACTCGTTTGTGTGAATCGAAGCAAACTGTGCAGTCTTCTGGAATGATGCTAAAATTCAGTCAGATTTAGTGTAAAACTGAACATGTTGGACACTACAGCTTTAAACTTGCGTCCATTTTAGTTTTATTGCAGAAATTCGGTTACATGTATGGTCTATTTATACAATGTGCCTATCTTATTCCGAGTATATGAACAAACTGTTACTATCATTAAATAGTACGTTCTCATAAGGGAGAAAATGGCAAGAATCAGTTGTACCAATACTTGTAACAATCGTCACAATGATGTGGTAAGAAGTAAATCACCAGGGATTGGTGTACTACAGTTCTTTCTGTGCCAGAGGGTTGAACTCTAGTGATTACGAAAAAGTACAGTAGGTGAACGCCTGATAAACTGATAGGACGAAGCTGCTTTCAATCAGGCAGTGTGCTATGCCTAGACAGTGCTAAGTAACTATATAAATTCATGTTTGATTGCAGCGCGCATTTGACCTGATTGGCTTTGTGCCAGCTGAGTGAGTGACAGATACGGGCCAAAAGTGGGAACGCTTGTGTAACAACATGCATTTAAAAGAACATACACTACCGAAATAAACCTTAAAACAAAATTAACAGGGAAAATAGTTTGCAAATCACTATGCAGTGTGAAAGGTAGGTTTACAATTTACATGTCTGTAATTCATAATGATATATGTAAGCAGTTGTTTTAATTATTGTTATATTTTTGCGTTCCGAATGAATTTTATTACACAGCATAGGTAACAACAACACAACGTTACGTGTTTTGATATGTTCGTTACTCGAGTTTTTAAAGTAAACCCCAGTATGGGTGGATTCGGTTGGAGTCCTCAGTATAGGTTTTTTGGCTAAAGTTGAGACTTGGAAAGATACAGACTGGTTTAGCGTTAATTTACTGTAGGTATACATCGTACTCTGGTATTTAAAACATTTGCATGGGTCCTGGCTGTTTGATGTTGATGACAAAATCGCTGGTAATATGGCTATACTATATATATATATATATATATATATATATATATATATATATATATATATATATATATATATATATATATTCTTTTTTGGGGGTGGGGTGGGGGATTTATGACGCTATTTTAATACCGTATATTTTTAAATTAATAATATGTGATTTTGAAGATACACATACGGTCTTTTAGTATTCCAGATTCATACTACCAGCTAATTTACTAATTCCTTCCTACCTAAGCAGCATATTGAGGTGTATTTATTTATTTGTTATCTCAGTTAACCTGTTGCATGTCAATAAATAAAAAATATATCTGCCTCGCTGGCTCTTCCTCACAGCTCGACGGTGTACTATTGCCAGTGTGTGATTGTTATTCCATTGCTCATGCCTTGTGCTTGCGGAGCCCAAGGTAGGACTGCTGTTTTTGTAACTCCAGTTAATTCAACGCAGCCATCTAAACCAAAACAATAATGACGAAAAGCCGGAGAATGGGGGATTTTGCAAGGCAAGTGTTTACTTTTGCATACACGGGGTTTGTCCAGATACCGCTAAGTGTTGTTGGTGTATGTATACGATCATGGGGTACAGACAGTGCGAAGCGGTGAAGGGGGTGTTTTCAGTGTTGGGGGAGTCTTAGGCCTTGTGACCCACATTACCTTCGCCGAGGAGGGGAGTGTTTACTACTAAAGTGCAGTGCAAGGTTGGTGATCATGGGTGTTCTTTATGGGTTCAGCGCAAATGTCTTATTCTGGTGACTCTTCAGTAATATTCATGGTAATGTACCTTAGTTCATAAAAATAACACCAACTTCAACAGACATATGTTTAGTTTCGTTTACGGTTGCATCTTTACAACAAACTTGATTTATTGAATCACCTTGGACTTGTAGTGTACTTTTTTTTTTTTTTTTTTTTTTTTGGGGGTGGGTTCAAAATTTGTATCCTTTGATCACTTCCATATGTGTAGAGGAACGGTTAACATTTATTAACATTTTAAATGTGTTTTTATTATGGTGTGGATCAGTATGCGAAACCCTGACATTGTTCTGTCATTCTCGATTAATCCAAGTTTTCTATTCGCCTTTTGTGGGTGTGAGTTGAGTATCGTGTTTATGGACTGCTGTTGCAGCTCGGTGTTAAACAAAAGCGAGGTAGAAGAGCTGCTAGCAGGATATTACTAGTCTGCAAGTCCCTCTGTTTATATAAATATCAACATCAAGCGGTCAGCTGGTTTTATGAATTGCATCTGACTTTTGCAAAATTACGCGGCCAATCATAAGGCACAAATTATTTGTTAGACTACTGTTTATTGAAAACCATTCTAAAAAAACAAAACAAACAAAAAAACAAAAAGCAACAAAACACAACAAACTTTATAGAATATTTTTCAAAATTTAATATAATGTGAAACGTGCACAGTTCATGTTAGGGAAATCAAATGACCATTTATATTGGACATTATTTCCATTTTTACAGATGCCCTTGACATTTGATTTAGTTAATGAAAATATATGAATGAATTAATTCGTATTTTACCGACTACTGTGAAATTTACATTTCTATTTCTTATCATTAAAGAAAATATTGTGATAATTATCATTATAGTATATTTGTTAATATGGATATTGATTGATTTATCATTCAATCTATTAATTGGTTTATCACACCTGTTTACAAGTGACACAAAGTATTAACATCATGCAATTGTAGTCAGCCAAGCTGAAAGAATACCGCTTCCAGACAGATGTTTGTGAATCCAGGGGATGCAGTGACTTAAATGCCTTTTACGATTATGTAAACAGCAGTATGAACTTATGTTCTTGCAAGTTTGAAGCTGCCAATGTAACACACTGACTACATGCTTGTACTACAAGGGCTTCCCCATAACTTGTTCACTGTCCCTGCAAACACTGTGGCACGCAACTAGGGATGTGATGGTATATGGTAACTGTTAAAAAATATACCACGGTATAATGTATTTTTGTAGTCCATTTTTTAATTTTAAAGAAATACACTGTGATAGTCACTTTTTAACAAAAAAAAAAAAAAAAACTTTAAAGTTTTAAAACACATCTTAATGTTACATTGCTGTAGTTAAATTTCTGCTACAAAACTTGAGAAAATAAATTTTTCATCAATTTGAAAAACAATATTACAGCAGAGTGTGTGTATTTAATTATACCACACTAATGAACCGGTCTGGCTTTGTAATCTCCATTTGCAAATGAAAAAGGTGCTATACATTGACAACGAATCAAATTACAAAGGCAGGGGGTTGTTTTCATAAATTTGTACACACCAAACATACATAATGGAATATTGAACGTATGAAGTTATTTTAACAAGGAAGTTTGCTAGTCAGTGTACTGTTAACAGCAACATGACTGCATACTTATTTTGTTACAGTATCTGAGTTAAACGGAACAGCAAGGCAGATATGTTGCAGATATGAAGACTTACATTTTAAATCAGCATTGTTTATTAAGTAGTCAGACATTGTCTAGATCTGCATAAAAGAAAATTCACAATTCAAATTTCCTCTTGTGAAGGTATTTTAATTGCACTGCATACTGTATGTTCAACTTTGTAAAGATAGTGATTCCACTAAAAACAAGTTTTTAAAAAAAAAAAAAAGGTTAAGTGCACTTTCTGTGTGGTATCAGCCAGATTTTCAAGAGGCAAAATAAAAACTAGTTTGCAAAAGGGGATAGGGTATCTACAGTAGTACAGTACAATATCTCGTGCAATTTTAAGAATGTATGCTGTGGAGCTGTATTTTCTTTGATGCAGTAGCAGTACGGTATGATCTTGGCAATACTGAACATGCAACGCAATTATTTTGTTTAGCACTGGGACAAATTACGCAGCTTCAATTAAAACATATTCTATACATGTCAGAGAATTTCTAAATGACAGTACAGGGACTGCATTGCAAATGAAACCACTGCATTAATGAGGTGTGCAATTAATAAAAACATGCATTATTATACTTTCTTCATATTAGTATTTATTTTCTTGGAGGGATCTGCGGTTTGCACAAAATCTTACCCAGAGTTTATGCTGTACTGTAATCCTAGAGTTTATGCAGATGCTGCAAGGAGCCCCTGAGTCAGCTACTACTGTGGTGTTCTGTAGTTAGATTTATTTTTAAGTTTTGCCATCCAACATCGCAGCAGGTGCTGATACGACTGGCGATAGTTTGAAACCATGAACGCCCACCCTTGCATAGTATTGCTTAGTGCCAATTGGTTGAAATGCTAAATGCCAGCACTCACATGGCAATTGATTGAAACAGTTGCTGTATCACTCTTGCTCACTCATAAACTAAACTCAAACAAACAAAACCCCAAAATGCCAGTGCAACTCACCGATGGACAAACGGTGGACACAAAAACACGGCGATACCGTAAAAATCATGGTGTAGAAAAATGGTTGCAGTTTCGAAACCGTGGCAGTTTATACCATGGTTTACCGTAAAACCGGTATACCGTGACATCCCTACACACAGCATCACGCTCTCTTAAAGCTACAGCAGCTCAATTATTAATCAGTAAATATAACTATAACACAAACTGTATTTTATTGATTGCATTTTGAGTTTAACTTTTAGGTTATATGTAACTTGCACTGTTTACTGCACGTTTCTTTATGCAAACCAGCATTCATGATAAGGTTTTGTGTCATTTGAATAATTTATTTTTCAATTTAGACACTATGGCCCTGAATATAAAAAAAGTTCCTTCCAACAGTCCGAAACTCGCTGTCTCCATCTGTTTTAACCCGACTCTTATCCCGAACGTTGTTTCCATCAGAAAATGAAACCCTTTTCTGCTGTTTTCCGACAGGTGGAATGAGTGCAATTTACAAAAGTGGTGGAAAACTATTCAGTATTTAAATGAGAAACCTATATGGTAATGAGCAGGATTTCATGAAAAATAAATAAATACATAAATGACTAATAAATCTGTAAATACATTTATCTATTTATTTATTTATTTATTTCATTTTGGTATAGCAGCTACATTATCCCTTTCATCTAAAATCGCAGCAATCTCCAGCAGCACATTGGGCTCCATTGCCAAAGTAGTCAGAGTCACTGCACCCATATTGCCCTTTTTAGACAGAGCCTGTTTGAAATAGGTTCACATCTCCATTAGGACTTTCTGAAACAGACAGGACCACTTTAGATGGGAAAATAACCATGCCCACCACATCAAACCATTTAATTTTTGCACAGGGGGTATATTAATTAGGTACCTACTTAATTTGCATAACATTCCTCATACTGTCAGAATTGGGGTTTTGTGACAGTTTTCATCCTTCCTTTTGATTTTTGCTTGAAACATGAAAAACATTCGGAAAGTTAAAACTCAGCCACAAAAGCCCTCCCTGACGGTCGGAAAAGCTTTGATATTCAGGGCAAATGTAAGTACAATATATTTTGGGTGAGTAAAATACAAAATTAACTTGACTTATTGGAAAACCTGGACATATTGTCCACATGGCAATTCCCAGGCAGGCTACAATTAGCTACCTCTGCATTTCTATGATCCATTATTTAGCTGCCACATTCACAATTGGCCATTGAGTGGTCTGGAACCTACGAAGTACAAGAAGCTTGATAACATGCAAAATTACTAGTCCATTCTTTATGCATTACATTTTAAATGCATGTGTAATTTCTATTTTTTCAATGTATAAAACACCCAGTACGCAGCATATTTGGTGCACTGATGCCAGCCAATGTTTAACATACGTACATTTACATACATGTAATTTGACAGTTTGAAAATTTTTATATTTTAGTTTTCCTCTGCAGGAGATGTCTCCAGTTTCAGAAAATATTGCATGTTACTTCCGTGCAAGTGATTCAGAATTTTCTGCACTGTACAAGGGCAATTACTGTACTGTATTTGTTTTCTTTATATAATCTAAGCATATGCCTCCCTTTTTTTTTTATTTTGAGGAGACGGATGCTAAAAATCTTGATTTGTTATTGTGGAAGGAGAATTTCACATTTTTTGAAGAATCTTGGCAGTGTAAAATAAACAATAGGCCTGCATTGTATTTAGTAGTTTATTAGATAGACCAAACCGAGCATAACTAGAAGCATGAAGGTGTCTCATTTTAAGTTAGACCAGATGATGTCAGATTTGTTTTATTTCACTTCCCATGCATCTCAACTAACATTATGTACAGTAACACAAAGAAAAAGGGGGGGAATATGTAGTCATTAGGGGAGTGCAAATTACTGAGGGATTTTTCTCAAGTTTTGTGCCCTTTTCCAGGTTGCCGTACAGGTAGTTTCCTCCCAGTGTGGTTCCTCGCATACAAGTCTTCACAATACTTACTATAAAGTAAATGTCAAGCAAAGTTCAGCTGAGAGATCGCCAGAACATGCAACTCTTTTCAGGACACCAGTCCTTGACAGCATACTGTAGCAGTCATTTGTAATTGTGGAATATTAGACTCTCCCATATGTCTGTAAGTAGGACAGCAGTGTAACACTGGCATCACTCATAATTACGAGCTACAGTTTTCATTTTATATGGTTTGTTTAACATTTAATGCTTAAACAGTTAATCCTGAAATTGCACATTTTAGTTTAATTTATTTTGAAAAAAAAAATGTAAACCCATCTCAGGATAGCAACAAACTGGGTTTAAAGAAAAAAAAAAAGAAAAAAGGAAAACCTGCCTTAGAGGTTCTATGTTAAATATCCAGCATATGGTTAACTAATTCTAATAAGAGCAATAAACGTTGTTGTAATTCATTTTTGTTGTAATGGGATCTCTGCAAACTGACAACCTGTGTGCAGTTTGTAACTGGATGTAGTGCAAGCTGCACTGCAGATGTCTCTAGCATTGTAAGTTACTTGGTAATAAAATTGGTTAATGTCTTTACATCATACACTTGCAAAGAATGCTGTTATATTTATTGTTAACTACTATAGTGCAGATCAGCATAAGTTAGCACCTTATTCACCTGCTCTTTTTCTGAGCCTTCAGAATTGTATGACTTGGCATTACTCCGGATTACAGAAATCTGATGGAGACGAGCCATAGAGGTAACTATAGTTCTTCCCTAGGGGCCTTTAGTTTCCCACTGTCAGCCAAGGTCTTTTTTTTTTTGAAGTCCATATTGCATAGTTATTAAAGTTGTGGGGTTTTTTTTTTTTTGGGGGGGGGGGGGGGGGGGCATAGAACTGTCCATCCTGACTTTCTGACTGTGGCATAACGTTTTTGGAGGAGTCCGTTGAGTTTGTGAATGTGTTGTATTTATTTACATCGTCAAGTTGGATTTGTTTGAATTTTAGGAAGTCAGAAAACACTGACTCAGAGCAAAGTTTTTATGAAGATTGTAGTGTTTGCACCATTTTTGTTTTTGTAGCATATTTTGTAATAGATTTTCTGTTACACCGAGATGCAGGATTGTCCTCCATTTTACTTTGTTGTGTGAAGAGAGGAAGGACACTCAGCGTGATGAAGTAATTTGAGGGAATTAAACAGCATCACGGGGGCAATAATTAGTTTTGTTCATGTGATGGGGTTTTAAGCAATCACATGCCACAATTTCTAAGGACAAGTACAAATACTGTACACTTTGCAATCAAGTGATCTGTGGTAAATACTGTCTGTACACATTATATGGAGACATTTTGAAGGTATCAAAAAAAGCCCCCTAAAAGAAAACAGATGGACAAAGACCAATGATCTAAAATCAGAGAAAAAATAAAAGGGTTCTAAAGTTAAACGAAAAGTGGAGAATTGATCACAACGGATAAACTTGGGAATGGCTCATTTTCCACAATACCAGCCAGAAAACGTACTACTCAGAATGCCAGTTGTGGCAGGAACAAGTAACTAACTGGAAGTTAGTTAGTGTCAAAGAGCATACATTGTCAAAGTGCCATCAACATTGCATGGTGATTTCTGCAGCGTAGGCAACACCCATAGTCTCTACACAAGCAGGGAAAGCTTTAGCTTCACTGAAAATGGCTAGTTTTGAAAAGCTGCAAATAATGTTTGGGACTGTCCCTGCAATTAGAAAGAATCGGTGGTCTGGATGTGTGAATAAGTATATACAGTAAACACCCTTATACTATGCTTATCAACATTGAGTTTGTCCCACTAAAAATTAAAAATAAAGTAGCATCCCTTCTACAAAAAAAGAATTACGGAATTATATTCTGTGTTGGAAAGGGGGATTCAGTTTTTACATCCTATTGTCATTTTATTCTAACTTTGGATCCAAAGATTAAGTCACATCTTGAAAAGCTAAGCTGACCTACATTTAGGTGGAAAAGTCAATAGAGGCCCTCTCTTGGGTGTTACTGATAGCATGTACTGTTGCATTCATTTTCTGCAGTAGAAATTTAATATTGCATGATTGCCTATTCTTTTTCTGTTGTATTATATGCTGCCACAAGGTATACCAAGGCTGTTAACATTGTTTAGTAAGCAGTTTAATTTTGCTGGTTATTGGGTTGCATTTACACTTTGGTAATATTTGGTAATATTTTTTTTTTGGGGGGGGGGGGGTGATCTTTAAAAACAATATTGGGATGTTTTAACAATTGTTTGTAATTGGTTTAATTTTACATTTAGATTTTTTACTTCTGGCCCCTTGGGCCACTGAGGTAGTGTTTTTACTGGCCCGGATACTATTTTAACTGGCCCAATAATAAGTACAAACATGGGCGTGTTTTATTCACCGCTGCAAATGTATTGGTGAGCTGGAAGTACATCCACCGGTGACTGGATCAAAACAACAGTTAGGTGACATTAAATATGGCAACTAGTACTAGAATTGTTGAAACGTTATGTCGGCCAGGGTGTCCTCGGCTCGCCACGCACCCCTGTAGTCTGGCCGCTCACCTGCAGGCTTGCCTGTAAGCTGCTCAGAGCTGTGTTTTCCTCTGACACTGTAGTTCTGAAGTGGCTGCATGGTGGGCCTCCAGTGTGAAAAGAAGCTGACGGCACACGCTTCGGAGGACAGTGTGTGTTCATCTTCACCACTCCCGAGTCAGCGCGGGGGTGGTAGCTGTGAACTGAGCCTACAAATAATTGGCTATTCCAAATTGGGAGAAAAAATGATAAAAACAGTTGGCGACCATTGAATAAAATAAAATTAAAAAAATCAAATTAAAAAAAAAATAAAAAAATCACATCAACTTAATTTTTGCTTTTATAATTTGAATGCTTACTTTAAAGGTTGAAAAGTTCCTAAATTAATGGGGTTTAGTAGGACTTTTATTACTTCACAATTTACAGTGTTCTTGTCCACCTATATATTTAATTTAGTCTGCCCACAGTTCACATTGACAGATTCCATAGGGGCGTCTGTGTTGTCTGTACATTGTTTACGGTGAATCTCATTGGCTTTTTGTCTCGGTGAGTTTGGTGGCTGACTTTAACAACGGTTCGAGGAGCACATAGGCTCACCGGTGGAGCAACCGGTGAATAAAAAAACGTGCCCACTGTATCGCCCTGCTCGGCAAGTTAATAGCAGAGTAATGTATTAGGCTGTGTGTAAGCGCCATTCAAAAATAAAATAAACAATGTTATGGATTATTTGTTTAACCATTCTGATTGAGTATACCATATGTTTAAATGGTAATAGCTGATTTTAATTTATTTTTTTAATCTCCATTTTTGTACATTTAACATGCTTTGACTATGACAATATAAAAATAAAATAATTAGTTATCTGCAGTAAATTCACCTGGTGTTTAATTTTTAAACTATTATTGTGTTATTTTATATACTGTTTATATACTGCAGTATCCTACTGTAGGCATTCAAGAAATGTGTTCATTAAATTAGCGAAGTGCTCCCCAGTGCTTTCTTCCACAGCAATGTGTAAGAATCTAAAGCATGCTATATTAAAAACCAGAGAAGTACATAAAGAGCTGCAATCTTTCAATATTCCTTGCAGGATATTGTAAACATCCGTTTCACACACATATAAACGGGCTGAGTGCACTTGTGAACTGCATTATGAACACAAACAGACTTGTTTCTGAAAAAATCTGAAAGGGGGAGGGGGAAAAAAAAACTTTAGCTCGCATGCATATTCTTTCATGATGGTTTTCAATTTCCGTATGTTTAATAATGTGTACGGTAACCAAAGAGAGCCCACGTCTCAAATAAAAAGGGGCTAAGCGAAGCCTTTCAATGTATTCTATTGTAGTTATTTCAGCCATTTAACATGCACATATTGACGTGCTTGTCAGAAAATGAAAATACTGTATTCAAGATTTGAAAATGTATGTGTACAAATGAGACTCCCTTTTTTTTTTTTTTTTTTTAACAAGGAAACTTGCAGCCGAGCTGTTAGCAACACTAAAAGGTTATGACGTGCGACGGGAAAGTTCGGACGAGTTCAATTATGCCGTTATCGGGTGGGGTGGTGGTGGGTGTGTTTTTAAAAATGGGTTTGTAAATTCTTTCCTTTTGTTTTCCAGCTTTTCGGCACACTGACCAACCTTCCTGCGTTCATAAAACAGAAGCCATGTGGACTATACTTTATACATTATACAATTAAAAATGTTACCGGCCCAATTGGGCCTGTGGTGCTTCATAACTACATGGCCAAACTGCGCTCTCTACCGGCCCCAGGCCGCCGGGACATGGTTAATGTCGAACTTTGCGCCTCCACAGTAGATATGTCAGTCATCTCGCTTGTGTCTGTTCCCCATGTTGGTTCATGGTTTAGCAATTCACTGCTACTTACGTTCAGCAGTCAAGACATACAAAAAAAAAAAAATCATATTGGATAAGGATATTTTGGTTTCAATTCCCATTTCAAAGCGGGAACCCCAGCTTTGTTCTCATTCTAGTTTCGTTCTTTGTAACGTATTACATGAAGCCTACTCTCACAGCATCACTTTCAAAACAAACCGTTGCTGAAAAAAAATAAAAATAAAAAATTGCCGATCGCACAAACTCCAGTGACACTGCTGTGCTGCAACTTTCCACTGGTGCCTCACAGGCCATGGTTACCATGGCAATACCCTCATGAAACTACTACTGGGATTGTTACGTTGCTGTGGTAACCAGGCAGTTTCATGAGGCCCTGTGAGCTCTGTGCCTCAGTACTGCAATCTTTTAGCTTCCTGCCGCTGCATTTTCATAACTGGAGCGAGCAAGTTCAACTCTCTGAATTTGTGACATTTTAAATCAAATTGCAGGCCCGTCTCGTGGACCTACGTTAACTTATTTGTATACATGCTTAACTGTCCTAAAATATGTACTCAATGTATTTTTTAATTAAAAATTTATAAAGAATATGCAAAATGTTCTCACCGTGGGTGTCAGAGGGGACCACCAGCCACACACACTCTCTATTCTCTATCAGCGCCTGCTCTTTATCTTCCTCAAACGCTAACTGGGCTCTATTTTTTCTGACACAACTGCTGCTCCGCAGAGGCTGTCATGGGCTCCGCCGAGCCAATCTGTCATTTATGTTTTCTGGTTCCCGAGGTTGCTGAACAGCCAGCCTTTGAGGCCGCTCTCTCTTCTCTGGCCAAGGAACCCCTTTCCTTTTCTTTCCATCATCTGAGGCCACTCCTCAAACAACCTTTCACTCCAGCCCTGACTCTTACCTTGTGAAATTCTGTTGTTCTTGCTGTTTAGAAAATACTGTTTTGATAACAGAATATTCTGCGTGTATTTACTGTTTATCTTAACAGGGGGGCCCGGAAAGTATTTGGTGGATTCAAATTTTATATATATAAAAAAATTTAAAAAAAAATAAAAATTACCTTTATGCACACTGACTTACAAAACAGCACACCCTCCCTGTATTACTATTAATTAGTACATTCCTCTTTCTTCTCCTTCCTTCATATGGGTCCCACCTATGTCTTTAGGTAACCAGAAGTTACTTATTTACAGATTGTGGCCTGCACATGGGAAATATGTAATTTTATTGTATATTTTTGGGTTAATTGTAAATAAATTTAATTTTTTTAGCTGCTGTGGTGCTCCGCCGGGGACAATTACCTGTCTGCGTGGAGCAGCAGCTGAAAGCAATCAGCTGTTCCAGCAGGCAGGTGGGCGTGTCAGCAGAGCGTCAGTATAAAACCATGGCGATCACTGTGATCGGGCCTGCTGCAAGGCCTGCCGTCTTCTCTGCACCTTTGATTTTATAGTTTGTTGTATTGTGTTATTTTTAGTGTTTGTGCAATCTTGTACAGTCCTCTGTGCGCTACCATTGCTGGTAGCGTCACATTGTTTACTTTTTGTTTGTGTTTATTTATTAATTAAATCCTGTGTGCCAATATCGGCGTAGCAACGTCAATCTCCCTACCTCTGTCTCTTGTATGTTCTCCTCAGCTGCCTTAGGCAAGTATACCAGGACACTACCATGCAGATATACTGACATTTTTGGGATTTACACGTTAAACTGTGAAAACTGTAAACTATTTAATAAACTAAGTGACTAAGTTTACAAAGACAAGCTTTTTTGTGACCTGAGTTTCAGTATTAGCATTAATGTAGTACATTGTGTAATAATATGGATCATTTTTTTAAAAAACATTCTTCTAAGACTGCAAGTGAAGCATGTGAGCATGGAAGTAAAGTCAGAAATATGATGAAAAATATATTGAGCTTGAGTTTTTGGATCCATGACTAACCCGCAAATGCAGTGTGTTCTTTGTGTTATAATACTTGCTCATGAAAGTATGAAGCCTTCGAAAATCGGCCGTCATTTAAAAACCAAGCATCCTTCCTTGAAGGACAAACCAATTGATTTTTTCCATAGGAAGTCAGTGAATCCTGGGGGGGGGGAGAGAGAAAAAAAAAACAGGACGTAATTTTTCAAGCAAGCAGGGTACTAAAGCTCTCCGTGCATCCTACATAATGGCTTTCATAGCTAAAAATGCAGCCTTCCCAGCAGTACAGGACAAGCTTGTGGATTTATCATGTGCTAGTACCCTGAAGCTCACTTTTCCAAAACCAGTTACTTTGTGATTTTTGGTTATCTCTGCACATGGAATACTGTATGCAAAGCCTTTGTGAGTCAGCATTTTCAAATCTGATTGCAATCAAAAGCAAATACCTTAACCATCTCAGTGTTGAAGATGATCTGTGAATGTGATGTTTTTTGATTTTTTAAAGGTGAAAATGTATAGGTTACTAAATTAGTGTTTGACTGCTAATGCACCTTTTAAAGTGTGTGATTTAAATGTTTTGAAATCCGTAAATTTGTTTAAAAATATTAAATTAAATTTTACTTTGGGGGTCACGAGTTGTTCACCATCAGAAAGAGGGTCCCAGACTGAAAAAAGTTTGAGAACCCCTGACCTACAGAAATTGATAGGCACAATAATATAAATGTTTCCACGCTACAGTATTTCATTTTAAGATGGCAAGACAATTTTGAATCGTTGGCAGAGATACATGGCGTCCGATTCTGGTAAATCAAAATTTTCTGACAGTGATTCAGTTTATATAATATAGATGTTCTCAGTATTTATTTATTAAAATAATGTTCTGTTCTAAACCATTTGTTTGTTTTTTAACAGTAGGCTCTACATTCATAAAATCACCTTGTATTTTGCCCTGTTTCACAACTTTTCAATAAAACTTTCAAGGAGTGTTGTTTTTTTTGTACCTTTATCTCTTGGAAAACCAGAAATCTACTCTAATATTTAAAAAAAAAAAACATATGTTTTAGAAGAATATCAGTTTTTTTTTTTTTTTTTTTTTCTTTTTACTTCTTGTAAAATCAGTAAAAGTATTTGTGTGTGGTGTGTTTTGTTTTTTTTTTTTTTTTTTTTTTTTTTCCTGAAGTGTTGTATAATATTCTCTAGAGCAGGGTTTCCCAGTCCTGGTCCTGGGGACACCCTGTGTTTGGAAATATACCCTTAATTGAAAGGATAATTTGCTTTTAATTACACATTTTTAATTGTTTACAGCTCTTAAACATTTGCAGGGTTCTAGTTACTTATAAAATGTTATAGCTAACTTAAAAACTGCTACTGTTTAACAGCTGAAAACAAGCAAAAAGGTATAATTAAGTAAATTATCAGTTTAATTAAGCATTTAATTAATTCATTGAACACAGTTGGAATGAAAATCGGCAGACACAGTTGGTCCCATGGACCAGGACTGGGATACCCTGCTATAGTGTCCTGAACCAAAACTACTAAAAATAGATTTTTGATGAATTTCAAAGATAGAAAGGCAAAGTCAGGTGAAATATACATAGTCACAAAATCGCAGGTAATTTCCCCAAACATCAGTATTTATCAACAAAACTTTCAGGAGGTATCATAAGGTCCCTCTGGTTATTTAATACTATGTTTTTATACATTTAACTCTTTTGAAAACATGAAGCGGAATACATAATCAAAAATACTAAATGTATAGTGTGGTTTCTGAAGTACTTTATAATGTTCCCAGTGTTCTGAAAAAAAGGACACCAATTCCAAGATGATACTGTAAAAAATTTATTTTTAGTTAATCTTTATGTAGGAAAAGTGTCCAAATACAGCCCCCCCCCCCCAAAAAAAAAAAAAAAAAAAAAAAAAAAAAAAAAAAACATCAAACTAATCCTAGGGGAGCATTCCACTGAAACGCTTGGTCCTTAAAGGGTTAAGAGCAGTTGCACTGTGCTTCTCTGTAACTGAAGAGCAAAACTGGAGGGTGGTGTTTAACAGTAAAACAAATTAGATGATGATGATGATGTTAATAATAATAATAATCTACAAACCCTCATTGGCGTAGCTGCTTCCATTCTTGCATTTTTTTTAGATCCAGACAAGTCATTTAGGGCATAAGTGGTTAAATAATTGGGATTTAAATCTAGGAAAGCTGTATTTTGTTTTTAAACCATAGCTTACATGTTTCAGCTGTTTACAAAAATGAAATTCACATTGTACAGCATAGCAGAAATATTAGCCTATAGTAATTGTTTGACTAAAGGCACTTTTCCTGTGCCAACAAGATAGATACTCCACTCCATGATTCTCTATAGGGACCTCTGTCATACTGCGCACAAAGGGATGTGGGATATGGAGAGCTTGGCAGAAGATTTTCTATTAACGGTCAATGGAGTGGTGTCGGATTGAGCTGCTTTTGAGCTTGTTATATTGATGTTAAAAAATGTAAAACACTTGTGAAGTCTATTTTACTCTTGCCCAGGGTGTCTTGACGAAAAACACCTGTGATAATGATGACCCACCGCAATCTATATGAAAAATGCACTTTTCTGAACGCAGTACCAGCGGTGGAACATTAGTATTAGCAGTTTTTATATGTTTTTACTACTGTAACTTATCTGTAAATATACAAAAACAATACATTAATTAATGTAAAGATGGAGTTGAGAATCTTGGTAATATAGAATATCTTTCGTGTAAGTGTGCATATGCGTGAGTCGTATTGCAACTGTATCAGTACGAAACTTGCTCTTGTCTGGGTTTTGTGTCAATATTTATACTGGTATGACGCCAGTAACAACTCCAGTGTGAACAGACGTCGCTTTACTGTTCCAAAGTGATACTGGAATAAAAATGCAAGTGTAAACGGAGCTTTAAGATGGCAGTGGCACAAATCTTGCCATGTAATCATGGTGTGGAAAATCGAAGTATGTATGGTTTGATAGAATCTTCTTTTTAATGTCTCCTTCACTTACTAGTACACCACACTTTGAAAACGATATGTACATTTCATATAAAACTAACTGTAAATACAACTCCTGCAGTTTACAAGTACAGTGTTGTACTTTGATATAGAAAACATGGTGATTTAGTGGGGGGGGGGGTTTAAAGAATCTGATCGCTTTTCTGTGCGTCGGTGAGACAAACGCTTGCTGTGTTTATATTCTCAGGAGTAACCCTGTGATTTAGAGAAACTTTTTCAAGGTATGGACAATGTTTCCAGCAGTTGCTGTGAGTAGTTGTTCAGTGAAATAAACCAGATACAGTAAAAAAAAAAAAAAAAAAAAAAAAAAAGTGAAAGTATTTGCCCTGTCTGATTTTCTGCGTTTTTGCATATTTTTGACATTGAGTGTTATCAGATCTTCAACAAAAATCTAATATTAGATAAAAGGGATCCTGAGAAATAAATAACACACAATGTTGATGCTTATTTCATTTATTTATTAAAGAAAGTTATGCAACACCCAATGCCCCTGTGTGAAAAAGTAATCACCAACTTAGACTCAATAACCTGGTTGCGCCACTTTTAGCAGCAATAACTGAAACCAAACGCTTCCTGTAGTTATGATCAGTCTCTCACAGCGCCATGGAACAATTTTGGCCCACTCCTTCATGCAGAACTACTTCAACTCAGTGACATCTGTGGGTTTTCGAGCATAAGCTGCTCGTTTCAGGTCCTGCTACAATATCTCAGTGGGGTTTAGGTCTGGGGTTTGACTAGGCCATTCCAAAAATTAAAATTTCTTCTTGTTCAACCATTCTTGTGTGTTTCGGATCATTGTTTTGCTGCATGATCCAGCTTCAGCTCACTGGCTGAAGCTGAAGCGATACAGAGCAGAATGATGGCAAGTCGTCCAGGTCCTGATGCAGCAAAGCATCCCCAAATGATGACACTACCATCACTGTGCTTGCCCATTGGTATGAGTTTCTTATTGTGGAATGCAGTGTTTGGTTTTCGCCAGACATAATGGGGCCCATGTTGGCCAAAAAGTTCTACTTTTGACTCATCTGTCCATAGAACATTGTTCCAGAACTCTTGAGGTTCATCCAGGTGCATTTTGGCAAACTTGAGACGAGCATTCATGTCCTTAGTGAGCAGTGGTTTCTGCCTTGCTACTCTGCTGTGAATCCCATTTTTGCCCAGTGTCCTTCTGATGGTGGAGTCATGAACACTGACCTTAGCCGAGGCAAGAGAGGCCTCAGATCCCTGGATGTTGTTCTAGGCCTTGCTCTTGGAGAGATTTTAGCAGGACGGGAATACTCACTACTGTCCCAAACTTTGCATTTGGACAATATGGCCTTAACTGTGGTTTGGTGGAGCCTTAGAAATGGCTTTGTAACCCTTTCCAGGAATTTCTTTAGATCGTGTCATGATGTGCTTCTAGAAACTGTGTGCTGTCAACTTCACTCTGATGGTAAGGGCCAAAGTTAGTCAGATTTATATTGGGCAAGGCTTGCCCAAATCAGACCTGGTTGTTAACCAAAGTATTCAAACAGCTGACCCTAACTATCTTTTTAATTGGGTTGAGTTAACTAGTGGGGCAATAACTTTTTCACACCTGAATATTGCATGCTTGATTACTTTGCACACCAAACAAATGAAAGAAGCACCAAACTTTGGTGTCATAAGAGCTGAAAACAAGTAAAAAGGTCTAATTAAGCACATGATTAGTTCAATTAAGGGTCTAGTTAAGTAATTGAGAGCTCAGTTGGAATGAAAACCAGCAGCCACAGGGGTCCCCAGGACCGAGTTTGAGAACCCATGGTCTACTCTCTTTGACTTGGTCTGAGCGAGACAAAATACTTAACTGCCATTTCGTGAGCCGAGCAATAACAAACAGCCATGCCTGCATGAAAGTTTCACTTTTGCAAGGAACGGTTCTGTTTTATTCTGTTTAGCCGTGTTTTTTTTGCTTGAGAGACACCATGAGGCAGATTGCAGCAGGGATGAATAAACATTTGCTGTAATCAACATTTGGGCCGACGGTTTAATCCAGAGAAGCTTGAATGGAAGCGTTAGTAACAAGCTGCTTCCGGGGCACTGATACGCGCATTGTTTACTTGCTTCTGTCACCCAGGTCAACCCTGCTTTATCAAAAGTCGTGTGAAAGCACATACGTGCCCGCATAACACCTTTTCCTGCCTGGGTAGGGTCTGACCCGGGTAGATCATGCCAGTGTGAAAGGGGCTTAACATTGTCCGTTTTTATAAGACAAGTTTGTGGTACAGTAAAAGTACTGCTGTTGGTTCTTCATGTAGATACATGTCTGTTCAGATTAGTTTTAAGTCCATTCCTTTCTGCAACAGTTTAAAATATTTTTGTAGGTCTAGACATGTTTAAAAGCTTGATGGGCTTTTTTTTTTTTTTCTTGTCCAATTTAATGATTGCTCCAAAAAAAAAAAAAAAAAAAAAAAAAAAAATCAATGCAGCAGAAATACACCTGTTTTTAACGCGGATATAAGAGTGTGGATGTGGGGAAAGTAGGTCAATGGACCAGCGGGTTACTGGGACAGGGAATGCTGCTGATGACTTCATGGTTATATAACCACTGCCTGCTTGCTGTCTAGGGAACACAATGAGGTCTCACTGTTTCCGTTATGCACTTGTTTTTGACATTTAGATCAGTGGGCTGCTTTAAGAATAGGAACACCGAGACCCAATTGAAAGCTTGCTTGCGTCAGGGACTGAAATAAATGTTTTATGTTTATATTCTAGAATTAGAATAGAAATATATATTTTTTTAAATGCCTCCTTGATCAGCCATTTTAATTGCAGACACTGATAAGGGCTTTTCTTTATTTTGTGAATAAATGCATGTTAAACAAAATAATGGCTGTATTTAAGTGGTAATTTTCTCAGAGGAATTAAACCATTTAGTGTATACTTAGTATAGTACAGTATTTGCCTCCTTACATTTATTGTACTGTACATTGTACAAAGTTTACATTTCTTTTACTTTCCATGTCTCAAATAAAGTGTTTTCTATGGGTTTTTTTTTCCTGTCAAGTTTCATTACCAGTATTGTCCAGTAAAAATAAACTTTCATATTGTTTAACCATCTCTGACCATATCAATGAAACCTATCTTTTTTTAAATATTCATTTTATTTTCCGATTTTTTTTTTTTTGTTTTAAATCTGTTTGAGCCATTCTAGAAGCCAATGAAGCATATATCTTGGGAATACAAATTTGACAAAGCTTTGGACAACATAGGTGTGTTAGATTCTGTTGAAATTCCTGAACATTTTAAGATAAAATATTTAAACTTCAACATATTTGGTAACCGCTCAAATAACTGATTACAATAAGCACTTTAATACAGTGCACTAATGGCTAGTTTTAAAGACCCTGATTACAGTAGCACTAATATTGGTGCCCCTTATAAATGTAATAACTTTTTTTTTGGTAATGTTTAGACAACATTATAAATGTTTAATGTTACGAAAATGTTTAAACTCTGTACTACAACAGTCTAGGGCTATACAGTAATCAATAGTATGGCAACCATAACCATATAAATCAGAAAGCAACCATTACCGGTAGTACACAAGCTACTAAGGTAACAGATACTTTAAGCAACATGTGTAGTTTTTCGAAATAGGTTATAACCCTAGACACACCACGCTGAAAACAAATGTAGTTGCCATTGTTGGGGGTGTGAGTAAAGTCATTTTACTAAAAATTACTAGTACTGATAAATTAATTTAGTGAGTCGGTCAGCTTGTTAAAGTTGGACAGCAGTAACAGCTGAAAATAAAATGTTACAAACAATACAGAGGAACCTCCTTAAAAATATTAGCGCTAAATAACATTGCTGTTAAATGTAATTAAGAAAAGATTACCTGAAAATCTATTCTTCACGGCAATAAATTGATGTTTATTTCATGCAAAAGTATTTTAAAAGTTGCATTTTCATTCAATTAGTGACTACCGCCTACTGTCTTCTAATATATTAAATAAAAAATGGTCCCTTCCTGTAATTTGTTTGCTTCTTGCATGAGGTTGTTGGACAGGGAATACATAAATAAGGAATGGGGACCCTAAGACTGGTGTACCTTGATACGCACTGCTAAGATCTGCATTAAGTTCAGAAATTGTATGAAACACAGGTGAATGCATTGAGTCTTAATTACTTTAACTGGGAATGTGTAGGCTGTACTTATGAATATAATTATTTCACACAGGATGTCGTCTGAGCTCTATAATCATACTGAAAAATATTGCATTTTTTAAACTACCTTATACAGTAAGCCTAATGTCTTATTTCCCCTACAGTATTTATCCACATGAACAGTTGCTATGTCCTATTAATGTGTATGTTGTTCTTAAAAAAAAAAAAAAAGTTTAGTTTTGTTAAAGTGCTGCACAAAGTTGAAGTTTGATGCATTAGCTTTTATTTACATGTTTATTTTACTGATGATTATAGTTCCCTTTGGGAAAGTGCCTAATGAGTTCTAAGAGTGTATAACTGCAGGCCGGAGTCCTGTACTGTCAGCGGCTGTTCTGTGGAAGGGTGTGCGCCTGCAGCTTTAAAATACGTCATCACTGAAGGCGTTACACCCCTGTCATGTGACAATATAGTACCACCCTGTTGCAAATGTATTTATTTATTAATGCCCTTTTGTAGGGCTGTAACAAAGTGCTTACTGTGCTTTCTTTTAAAAAAATGATATTGTAAAGCACTTTGATTAATTTGAAAGGCTCTCTAAATGTTTAATACAATATTAAAATATGGTCAGATTTATTTATTTATTTATTTTCATTTTACATTTGTAATGAGAACATTTGAAATGTTTAAAGTTTGGTGAAAATAACCATAGCATACCTTGATTTTCAACGTATTCCCTAAAAAATAGAAAACTAAACAATCGTGTAACTTAAATACATGTTATTTGTGTAACAAAATGATCATAGTCAGCCTGCACCACAATGACTGGGAAGAATACTATGACACAATATATATATATATATATATATATATATTGTAATTATATAGAAACAATAATTAATAATCATAGTTATTGTTTTATCAGAGAACCACAGTCTCTGCCATCAGAATATTGAATCCCAAATACGGGCAATTGCTTCAGTGTTAAATAAAATTAATTTTAAAGAACTGCAAGCAGCTGACCGATCTACATCAACATTTAGTTGATTATGAAGAATGTGCAGTGGAGTAACAGGTATGAGCTGCTAGATACAGGCTGTGGGAAAGAAATGTAAGAAGGGCTTTATCAGACACCACACCTTTACACCACGTCAGAGAGCAATACAAAGAAATTATTATTATTTACCATACTTGCATGCAGAATATACCGGGCCTAAACTTCACATGGACCAAAATGAAAAACTGATATTGGAGGGCAGAGATCGTGGCAACAGACAGATGCAGTGGAAAACTCTGGTTTTCAATTATTTAGACACAAAAATAACCTCACTATTTAGGCATTATCCAACTGCTGTTATCATACCTTCCACCATAAACAGGACCACTTGCTGCAATTGCCCTGGGCCCCTAAGGTCTAAAATAAGTCATATGCTGTCCAAGACAAAACGGTACAAAACTAGAGCACTTTTTCTAATTAAAATGCTCCATCAGCGAGAGAAAAGTACCAAATGGGACACAAGTAGACCCCAAATTCCTGTGGCATGTGGTGCTGAAAGAACAGCTTTCCCTAATATCCACAGCTCTGGTCAAATAGAATGGGCTACCAGAATTCTGAACTGTTCTGAAGCAGAGGAAGTACTTTGCAATCATTCTGAACTCGCACGCAAAACTAATACTAAATTTATAGCCAGTGTTCTCTACTGGCAGTACTGAAGCATCAACAGGACATTCCTTTCAACTTCGAGGCCTACCTTGATATGTGTGTACTGTACTATGTGAATCTGTATTGGAGTAAACTGCATGGTAAACTTTGAACAATGTACTTGCTTTGTTTCTGCAGTTGAAAGGAATTATAGGCAGACCTGAAACAATGTATCTGTTAGATTGCCTGAGAATGCTAGTTTGAAACGTTGTACTGAATTGAAATATAACACTAAAATTAACAGTTTTCAGAACAAGTTAAAGAAAAGTACTTGCCCTCGTTTCTGAAAGAATGATTGTTTTAACACTGTCATGCCCCCCAAAAAACTAATGAGGGAAGATACTGTATATAATTAGATTCTGTGCCTTGCACAAATTAATTGTTTCCTAATCATTTCAGTTATTTAAAAAGAGTGGTCCATGAATGCATAATGTCTGGGTCGCTTGAATAGGACCTTCCAATTAGTTTCAAGACATTGCACTTTATTTTAACAATATTAGTCAGTTTGTTCAAAAAACATTTGTATTTTAAAGCTGTGTGTGCACTCCCTCCGGCCTGCAGTTCTACCCGACTACCCGAGTTCTGGCACGTTAAGTGAGTTCTCTTTATTTGCGTAAATTTCACAGGTTCAAGGTTATACAGTATTTTGCTGGTAAACATTGGCTGGGTTTCCATGTAGTACCTTTCGAAAAATTTTGGTTGCAGTTTTCTGTTAGGGAGAGAAATTCTCCTTCCAAATTTAGATGGCCTATTATTATTAATTAAGGTGGGTATATTTAAATGTTTTTGTCGGAGTTCCAATTTGGCCTTCGCCGATGACCGATACAATGCAGTTTTCTTTAAACTGGGTTTCCACAGTTTTTAGCTTGTGGAGCCTGCCTCATTTGGCCACAGAAATATATCAAGAGAAACCAAACAAAATCCCAGACATTAGCGTTAAACAAATACAAAAAAAAAAAAACTTTCCAAAGAAAGCGTGGTGTATTGTTCATGTATTATTTGCTAAACATTTTTGACTGCATATATATATTTACTATAAACCTATTATACATGTACATATATAATGTATACAGCTTTTCCTACAGAACCGCAGCTTCAGCAATTCTAGTGCTTGTAGTTAGACTGGTCTAAAATCCAAATGCAAGGCTCTTGCCAGTATATTTTATTGGGGGATCCAGTATACAGTAACCCCGGACATTAGAAGATGGATGTGGAAACTGTCATGCCATACAACAGCTTTTGATTTATACAGTGTCTTATCATGCCAAGGGACACCTCCGTACTTTTTACAGAATGCCTCCAGACAGCGTTTACAAGAATTGCATTAAAAAAAAAAAAGCCCAAGTAAAGAGATTGCTACAGTAGATTTGAATGTTGAAATTTGTGCACTGATGAATATAGTATGCCACTGCTGGGATTGCTTACTGGTAAAAGTAATATTCATATACTAGGTTATGCAATACAGAAATACTTTGAAGTTTGTTCCATTACTGTATCTCAAATCTGTCAAATGTTCCTAGCTTTGTGTACCAATACTGTAGGTGGAATGGTGCCGTACTTCGAAATTTACTAAGCATAAAGTGTGATTTTATGATTTGTTATTTTTTTCTTATTATTTTGTATTTATTTATTTTTCTTATTGTGGGTTAGTGGTGGATTACTTTGGTCAGTTGTATACTGTATAGAAATAAATTGAAGTCGTCAAAAGGACCTTTTTATAATGCACTTATAAAATTATATTATGGAAACAAATGTGTTAAAAAAATTATAATAGTAAACTGGGGAAACCATAAAAAAAAACCTGATACCTATAATTATATTCAATCAAATGGAGCAGCTGGCAATACTTGGTTCTGGCTCTGCACATGATATTGAGTCACTGATGTCTACACTAATGTTACTTGACTTTAGATCCTATCGATAGTTAATGTGGAATTTGGAAGATTTAATGTGGAAGATTTTCTTTACCTACTAGGTAATGCACAGTGAGGTCAAATTACAGAACCTCGATGAATCACTGTAGATGGAGCCTTCATATATGTACCATAAAGTGACACTTTTAGAGTTGCATATAAAACTAAACAAATACAACGCAAATTGAAAACCCTGCATGGTAAAAACTATATACAACTGTTTTTCATATCATCCAACTTTTTAGTCTTGATCTGCTAGATATCGGTGGGCAGACACTCCCAAAACTGAGCGATCCTGATTTTGGAACATTGTGCTAATGACTGTATTTGTAACTTCTTCCATGAATGTGAAAACTAATAGATTTGTTCTCTGTTTTCTAGATGTAAAATAAAAGAACATTGAATTAGCAAACAAGGGCCAGAGTGCAAAAAGACTTTGCAGATTTGAAACTCTGTTTTTGCTATTGTAAGTATGTTTTCATTACTTGAGTATTAAGACGTGGGGTCGAAAACTCACTATATAGATCTGTTGTGTGTTAGTGTGTTTCTGAATTTTAACAAGAGTTGACATTAAAATGATGAAGTCCATTGAAGTTTAAAACGGGGTCCTTTGTGTAGCAAGGTTTTGAAAATGAAGCATCTAACTTTAGTTTTTACATTTTTTTTTTATTTATACCTGCATTTTGTGTTGTGGTTGGAGTAAGTATATTCCATGCTGGCAGTTGATTTAAAATACAGCATTAATTTAACCTGTAAGGTAACAGCCTGAAGAAAGTTATCCCTTGAAACTGACGGCCATTAGGAACACATGTATACAGTATAGTATACTGATGTTGCTTCAGTGCACACAGAAAATGTTTTGTATACTGTATATCTTTTATACTGTTTTGGAATGTGTCCCGTAATGACGATGTCGTCATTGCATCTATTAGAAACTGATCATCAGGGATCAGTAGACATAACCATGTATTTAGGTTTGTATCTATTTCTTTTCAGGTGCAACTACAAATGTCTACCTCACGATTAGAGTGTGATTCGCTGTATTTACTAAGGTGAAGAAGGTTATAAAATGAGCTCCAGTGTAGACAGGTATGTACAACAGCTACTCTAGTTGAAAAGCTGTATTATCAGTGGCATCCATTTAAGGCATTTTATCGTGATGATGCTAACAAATATGTATATATCTGCTATGAAGAAAACATTGTTGGGTAAATAGTTTTTCATCTTTGTACTTATCCAAGTATTCTGTTATTTGTCCTGTACTCACAGACAGTTGATTCAAAATAGTCAACATTCAAAAGTGTTAGCTTTGCATTAATACAGTATAGTTTCATGAGACAAGAAACAAATTTCAACAAAACAAAATCAGCACAGAAAGGGTTAATAATAGTTAAGAGTGCAATAAAATCTGCACTTGTGTGAACGTCTACTGGTTTTATTGCTTGTTTTTGAAAGTCAGTAAAAGGGCAATTTGATTACTGGATAAGCGTATGGCTGTTTCTCTCTCTCTCTCTCTCTCTCCTCTATATCTATATCTCTCTTTATGTGTGTATATATATATATATATATATGATACATACATACATACATACATACACACTCAGTTTATCCATTTCATGACTTTGGTGTGTGTTTTTTTTAGCAAGTTAAGGTGATAGTTAGTCTTCCGTTATATTGTGTTTTGACTACAGTATTTGTAGCATAATTTAATGCACATTTGTTTGGCCTTGCAATCCCAGGTATATGTTTTTAACTGTACACATTCATAGTTTGTATTTGTAAACTGAAATGTCTATTCTGCAGTACATGCAAAGCATGTCCCACCATTCTGCTAATGCTGTGCACACTGTATGTAGTCTCTTGTTTGCAAGATGGCCTGCATAGGTGCTTGCTGCCAATTATGTGGCTCCCCACAGTAAACTTATCCTTTTGTGATACTCTGAGGTTGGGAAAGTTTGAACTATCCGGTTTTGAATAAGACAAGTAGACAAGCTGAATACAGAAAAGTACTCATCTAGTTGTGGTATTTAAACACCAGCAGTCCAAAAGTCTAACTTTGTATTTCTGTATACTATAACACTAGCACCATCTGTTGGATATTTTTTTGCATACAGGATGGTTAAATAAGTGAGAGTGCATGCTCCTACCCAAATTATATGGAACTCCTTGAAGATGCATTGATATGTTTTGTTCTGGCTAATTACAGTAATTGCAGTAAATCTGACTAAATCTGCACTGTTTTCAGTGACACTGTATGCTTCATAGGGAATGGGTATATTGTGTACAACTAAAATGAAAAAAAAAACAATAAAAAAAAATTGCAATGGAAACACAACGCTATATTTAAAAAAATATATATTTCGGATATATTTCTTATAATATACAATATATATATATTAGATATATATATATAATATATATATAATATATATATATATAAATATATATCTATATATATATATATATATATAATAATATGACATATTTTTATATGCCATAAGGACAAAAGTACACGGTAAGTTCAATGTGGAAGAATAACTGTCGAAGTAAAATGAAAGAACTCGTTTCCACTGACGAATAAAGAAAGCAAAGCGCTGCCATTATCTCCCTCGCTACAGTACAACTGAGAATAAATTATGCATTCAGAATGAAGACATGGGACATTCGACCAAACAATGACGAGAACTCAAACAGTATGGTTCAAACCAATAATAGAAAAATGTCTGGAGACATTGTTAAAAGCACAAGAAAATGAAAATACAAGGAAATACATTTGCTGATATAAACCTCACAAAGTATTTGCATTCAGTGGAAGAAACAGAATAACGTAACACAATGCAAAATATCCACTATACATGTTATCTGAAGGTTTTAATATAACACCCCTCATCACTAATGTCCCATATGATAATTCCACTCCATATAGGTAATATCGCACACATTGAAAAGATACATTATTTCAGCAGTTCATGAATAAAAACAATATCAATAAAACACTTTATACAATATTTGCAACAGGTGAAAAACTGACAAACAATAATATAGTAATGTTTTTTTCACTTTTCTATGATTAAGAAACAAAATATATAAAATAACGTATTGGTTAGAATATATTATCACACAATGATGACTCGTGCATTACTGCCCTAAAACAACCGAGTCCTATATTACAGTGTGATCATATATTCAGACCCTTACATTGTTCTATTTATTATATTATTAGGACCAAGTTGAGTCCATGGGATGCATGGAGATATATGTGTTTGGCATTTTACTCTGCACATGTACTCTGTTTCAGAGATGACAGCAGCATTTTTGATGGGTTGATGGAAGATGATGACAAGGACAAAGCTAAAAGGTATGCTTTAATTTACATGATAAAAATGGTGTGTAAGCTATAAAGCCTATTGAAGGAAAAAAAAAAAAAAGGTAAGATGTAGTTGGGCCCCTTTTGAGTAACCTAAACCAAGGGTACAACTAGCTAAAGGACACATTTCCATTTTTTAATACTGGGGATTTGTTCACTAAATTTATTGTTAGTTTTCCTTTCAGGGTTTCCAGAAACAAATCTGAGAAGAAACGCAGAGATCAGTTCAATGTCCTCATCAAAGAGCTTGGCTCCATGCTCCCGGGTAACACCCGGAAGATGGACAAATCAACAATATTACAAAAGAGCATCGACTTTCTGCGCAAGCACAAAGGTTCCTGTAACAGTCTTATTTATTGATGACTACTTGGCAAGAAAGCAGAAGTGTCATGCGAGTGTTCGGAGACATTCTTTTAGTTTTATTATTGCTTTTTTAGTTTAAACCTTCATGTGAATGTACAATGCCTATAGAAAGTCTACACTCCCTTTCAAGTTTTTCACCTTTTGTTGCCTTATAGCCTGGAATTAAATTGCATTTTAAAATAGTTTATTTTTTTCATTTATCTACACATCCTACCCCACAACTTCCAAGTGAAAAAATATTCTATAAATTGGTAGAAAATAAATGAAAAATAAAAACTTATAGCTTTGTTGGATAAGTGTCCACCCCCCTTGTAATACCAGTCTTAAATTGGCTCGGGTGTAAACAATCGCCTTCAAAATCACACACCAAGTTAAGTGGCCTCCAACTGTGTTAAATTGTAGTGATTTGCATGATGCCAGGATAAATTCAGCAGTTCCTGTAGGTTCCCTCTGCTGGGTAGTGCATTTCAAAGCAAAGACTTAACCATGAGTACCAAGACTCTTTCAAAAGAACTCCGGGACAAAGTTGTTGAAAGCCACAGACCAGTGGATAGGTATAAAAAAATATCAAAGGCCTTGAATATCCCTTGGAGCACGGTCAAGACGATTATTAAGAAGTGGAAGGTGTATGGCACCACCAAGTCCCTGCCTAGATAAGGCTGTCTCTCCAAACTGGATGACCGAGCAAGAAGGAGACTGATCTGAGAGGCTTCAAGAGGCCAATTTCAACTTCACAAGAGCGACAGGCTTTTATGGCCAAGACTGGTCAAAATGTGCATGTGACAACAATATCACAAGCACTCCACAAATCTGGCCTGTATGATAGGGTGGCAAGAAGGAAGCCATTGCTCAAGAAAGCCCACCTTGAATCCCATTTTGAAGTATGCAAAAAAACATTATGTAGATTCTGTAGCCATGTGGCAAAAAGTTTTGTGGTCTGATGAAACTAAAATGCAACTTTTTGGCCTAAATGCAAAGCATTATGTTTGGCGCAAACCCAACACTGCGCATCACCCAAAGAACACCATCCCTACTGTGAAGCATGGTGGTATCAGCATCATGTTATGGGGATGTTTCTCACCGGCAGGGACTGGGGCACTTGTCAGGATAGAAGGGAAAATGAATGGAGCAAAGTACAGAGAAGTCCTTGAGGAAAACCTACTGCCCTCTGCTAGAAAGCTGAAACTGGGACGGAAGTTCCCCTTTCAGCATGACAATGACCCAAAGCACACAGCCAAAGCTACACTGGAGTGGCTAAGGAACAAAAAGGTAAATGTCCTTGAGTGGCCCAGTCAGAGCCCGACCTCAGTCCAATTGAAAATTTGTGGCATGACTTGAAGATTGATGTCATCAATGCTCCCCAAGGAACTTTACAGAGCATGAACAGTTTTGTATAGAAGAATGGTCAAATACTGCCAAATCTAGGTGTGCAAAGTTGGTAGAGACCGAACTCAACAGACTCACAGCTGTAATTACTGCCAAAGGTGCTTCCATCAAGTATTAACTGAGGGTGGTGGAGACTTATCCAATTATGATCTTTCAGTTTTGTATAATATATCATTTTTTTCTCATTAAAAACACTTTTCCTCTTAACAGTGTGGAGTATGGTGTGTAGATAAGTGGGGGAAAAAAATCCTCATTTAAATGCATGAAACTCACAGGCACTGACTCAACAAAATGTGAAAAAAGTTCAAGGGGGTGTAGACTTTCTATAGGCACTGTATGCACCGTACTACATGTAGTACAGAACATAGATTTCCTAACCAAAATATCTGGTTATACCCTATGTTATAAAAAATAATACATTTTATGCAACCATAATGGAATCTTTTTTCTTCTTTTTTTGTATTTGAATTTTTTTTAGAAATTGTTGCACAGTCAGAATCAAGTGAAATACGAAAAGACTGGAAGCCTCCATTCCTTAGTAATGAGGAGTTTACACAGTTAATGCTGGAGGTGAGTGTATCACGGGGAGTGCCAAAAATACCAAGTCAATTATACTTTGTTTGATATCACAGCTTACAGTTGTTTTTGTTTTGGTTTTTTTTACAATATTGAAGTGATTGCTTCACAATACTGGCATTGAAAAAGGATTTAATCATTGTTAAATAAGTGGACATGTTCAGTTGTGATAACCTTGTGAATAACTGTATTTGCATGTAGTGCACTTGGTTTTTAAGAATCATTGATGTAAGAATCAACCGCATATAGTGATCAAAACCACTGGGACAAAATAATTCTTGTACTAACCATGCTAAAATACTCCGCTTGTAAGAGTCAAACAATCTGCTTATAAGAATAATTTTGGGTCAAACGGTCTACATGTAATACAGTACTTGATCAAGTGTAGTGATATGTACAACTAATAAAGCTGTTTTTGAATTTGAATTTGATCAGATCCCAAGTTATTAGGCACATACGCAGCATGGATCGCGCAATGATGCAGGAAACACTGCATTGTTTGTAGAGATTCACTGAATCCAGGATTCGGTTTCGGATTCAGCCCGAATACTTACTTTTTGAGCAGGGTTTGGATTAGGCCGAATACTTAGGATTCAGTTAATTGAATCCTACATCCATACATCCATTTTAACATATCACTCCAATGTGTGCAGTTCTTCTTTAAATAAATAGAAGACATCTGAATCCCATATTGAACGTAACTGTTGTACAGTATTTAATAGCAAGAACACGTTTTATGAACTCTGTCGCAGCTCTCAACTCCCTAAATTACTGGTGGCGCACACACTAAACACACGCAGCAGCTGAATGCAAACATACCTCCGTATGCAATAGCACCTTTTCATGGGGTAAAGTTATGCAGTAAACTGTTGAAGACTTTTGTGCTTTGTTGCTTTGCCTGTCAAACATGTTCTAGAGATTATACTGAGAATATTTTTTTAAATTGGTGCACAGAAATATAATTTTTTTTTAACTTTACAGCTGTCAGATGCGCAAGACTTTGTTGAACAATATATGCTTTAGTAAATTACATTAAACTATTTCATATCTTATTTGATATGTGTTACACACACTGTGCATTTAAATCAACGTGGGTTTTATTCTGGTCAGTCATCGCGGTAATGTTTTCCTCATAGCGCTATCTCAGATCAGGTGACACAGGTTGAAACATCATTAAAGAAAATGGTGGGTTATGGTCAGTGGTGTAGTCCTAAATCTTAAAGTACCGAAATGCCAATTAAAATATAGATTCTGTTTGTACATTGAACTTGAGGGAACATTTGTTTTAATAGGTAATGCGTCTTGTTTGCTATGTTGAGGGTACTCCCCCACTGCTGAGTGTCGTTATTACAGCCAACTTTGGCCTGTTTTGAAAGCGTCTATCGGGTTAATATTGTCTGTCTGTTTTTTTTGCTATTTTTATCATGCATGTTTTGTTTTATATTTTTTTTCTATTACGTCTTCTCCAGCGCAGAACTTCAATCACTATGTAGTATATTATGTCCTCCCCCCGTCTTTTTGCTGGAGCTCTGCATCCAATACAATTACGAATCACACCAACGCTCAGTATTTTTATTTGTCACCAATTTAAGAACTGTATCCAATGCTTTTTTTTTTTTTTTTTTTTTTATTTTTTTTTTTAAACAATTTCATTGTATACTACATTCTGAATATTTGCTAAAAAAAAATAAACAAACATTGGTTCTGTTTTTGTAAGTTGTGAGTAACATTACCTACCAGTGTTTTTTATTTTAATTAAATGTGTAGCACTTATTTATGGTTTTGTAATATATATTAAATCCTAGATGCAAGGCAGTCATTAACTCCAATCCCCAGGTCTGTGACCGATGTACATAACAGCTTTAAACCCGTGTTTCTGGCCACAATCGTAGCATGTACTTCAGCTGTCGTCGTCAGCGTTTTTACAAAAACAAAGTGTTATTCTTCTTGAAGTTGTACTGTAGTTTGTAATAAAAGTACTAATGTTCCCTTCAGTGCATCACAAGGCGACTGAATCGTAATTGTGCAGGAGATTTGACTATACACATTTTATCCAGTTCAGAATCCAGTTCGGATTCTGAACGTACCATCAAAACTGGTATGTAGGGAATCGAGGACACATTTTATTTGTTCCTTGTGCTTTTGGAAAGACACAAAATATATCGCTTCATTGATGCCCAGCCACCAAAATTAGAGTGGTCTGGCTCTATATAAGCATTTTCATAAAAGAGAATGGTAAGTGTTCTTAGTTAATTCTTAAGTAAAGATTCTACCTATAGAAAAAACAAAAGTACCGGAATGTTTTTTTTCCGGAGCATTCCGACTCGAGTACACCACTGGTTATGGCAGCGATGGTCCTGTCCTTTATTGCAATTGTAAAGTAAACAGTTCTGTATTTTGACATTTATATTGCGGAGCTTTGCATCTCCTCTTAGAGTGAAACTTAGAAAAGCATTGCAACTGAAAATAAGTAAGCCACAGATGCTTTAATGCAGTGGTAGTCTTGACAGTAAAATACTGTACTGTAATGTCATTTTAATTGAAAGCCCATTACACATGTTCTGTCACCCCGTGAGCGTAGTCCTTGTTGAAGGTTGACAGGCAGCTAAACTCCCCCCTTCTTCACCACACAAGACGTTTTGGGGTTTAGCACATTTATATGTTATGTGGCAATAAAAAAGGTAGGTGTGAAACTACAACAGAGAAGCATACACAAATAAGAAAGTTAAATAAGACACCTGCTAGACTAACATACATACATTTCTACATTGAAGCTATGTATAATGTGGATAAGTAACGTTAACATAACGTGCACATAGATAGATAGATGGTGGTGTATAAAAGCGGCTGCGATAACCTATCTAACTTTGTTACACAGAATTGCGATTTGACATAAGCTTAATAATTTAAGTGGTAGAAAACTAACTACATGACAGTACAAAGCCCAGTAGTTAGTTTGCTGGCAAGAATGTAACATTGGCTAACGTTAGGCATACAAGCCTTCTTATGCCGCTTATTTAAGCCGACATCAAGTAACACAAAATAATAGCATTAACTATATAAATAACCTCACCTAGCGTGAGTATTTGCACCGTCCTGATTTTCTGCATTTTTGCATATTTGACACTGAATGTTATCAAATCTTCTACCAAAATCTAATATTAGGTAAAAGGGACAATGAGTGAACAAATAAACAACATTTTGATGCTTATTTCATTTATTTAGTAAAGAAAGTTATGCAAGACCCAGTGCACCCGTGTGAAAAAGTAATCACCCCCTTATACTCTAACTGGTTACGCCACCTTTAGCAGCAATAACTGCAACCAAACGCCTCCTCTAGTTATTGTCTGTCACAGCGCCATGGAGGAATTTTGGCCAACTCCTTTATGCAGAACTGCTTCAACTAACATTTGTGGGTTTTCGAGCATAAACTGCTTGTTTCATGTCCTGCCACAACATCTCAATGGGGTTTAGGTCTGGACTTTGACTAGGCCATTCCAAAACTTTAAATTTCTTCAACCATTCGGATGTAGACTTGGTTGTGTGTTTCGGATCATTGTCTTGCTGCATGACCCAGCTGTGCTTCAGCTTCAGCTCACGGATGGCCTGACATTCTCCTGTAGAATTCTCTGATACAGAGCAGAATTCATGATGGAAAGTCATCCAGGTCCTGATGCAGCAAAGCATCCCCAAATCATGACGCTACCACCACCACCACCATGTTTGCCTGTTGGTATGAGTTTCTTACTGTGGAATGCAGTGTTTGGTTTTCACCAGACATAACGGAGGCCCATGTTGGCCAAAAAGTTCTACTTTTGACACATCTGTCCATAGAACATTGTTCCAGAACTCGTGAGGATCATCCAGGTGCATTTTGGTAAACTTGAGACGAGTGTTCATGTTCTTAGTGAGCAGTGGTTTCCGTTACTCTGCCATGAATCCAATTGTGTCTTTCTGATGGTGAAATCATGAACGCTGTCCTTGGCAGAGGTGAGAGAGGCCTGCAGATCCCTGGATGTTGTTGTAGGGTTCTTTGCGACTTCCTGGATGATTTTATGCCTTGCTTTTGGGGAGATTTTGGCAGGACGGCCACTCCTGGGAAGATTCACTACTGTCCCAGACCTTCTCCATTTGGACAGTATGGCTCTGACTGTGCTTTGGTGGAGCCACAGAGCCTTAGGAATGGCTTTCTAACCAGACTGATAGGCATCAATGACTTTTTTTTCTGGAGGACTTCAGGAATTTCTTTTGATCGTGGCACGATGTGCTTCTAGAACCTGTGTGCTGACAACTTCGCTGATGGTAAGGGCCAAAGTTAGTCAGGTTTATATTGGGCAGGGCTCTGCCAAATCAGACCTGATTGTTAACCAAAGTATTCAGACAGCTGACCCTAATTATCCCTTTAATTCGGTTAAGTTAACTAGTGGGGCAATACGTTTTTCACACCTGAAGATTGCATGTTTGATTACCTTGCACACCAAACAAATGAAAGACACACCAAACTTCAGGGTCATTTTTTCTCTCAGACTCCCTCTATATACTACTACAACCCACAAAAAGATCTGACCAAATTCAATGTGAAGAATGCGCAAAAACGCAGAAAATCACACAGGGGACAAGTACTTTTTCACGCCACTGTATGTGTATTTTTTTTGAAATAGCAACAATGAACCTTTACCAGAACAAAAGCTCATTACACAACACCGCACGGCAGATAAACTAGGCACCCTCACGAGACGATCTCTTCTCAAGTATATTGCAATAAAATAGGATTTTGCAGCCTTAAGTAAACATATTCGCGATCATATAACAAACTGCGTACCCACGAGGACTTGTTTTGATGTATTATCCTCCATTGAGCACCATTGACATTTGTATACTGTATTTAAACTGCTGATTACACAGGCGCTGTTGATAATTGTCGTGTGACATGAACAAGTATAGTGTAAATGATCAGGCTGGAGTGTTGATTTACAGTTTAAAACAGGTGTTGGTTATATTTTTCTTTCAGTGGGGAAACAACCACTAATAAAACTAAACAAACAGAATAAACCCAGCTGTCAGTTGGAGCACTACCTAAACAATGCTTTGTGTGGTCCCTGTCTGACGTCAGATGAGCCGTTTACCCAACTAAACAAGTACATGTCAAAACCGTTCATACGCTCCCCCTGGAACTACACATATACTGTGACTACTTATCTGCACAGTATAATACTGGAACAAACAGATCTCTTACTTGCTGTTTGGATGTGATTTCTTTCTCTTACTTCTGCTCTGCAATGCACATACTCTTCCACTTCCTTACTCCTCTATACCCCCATCACAAAACTATCGGCTAAGCCCTTTTTATCAAGGTGACATTAACTTTAACAAGCAGTTAACCAATTGACCATTATCCTTAATATGTTAGGAAATAACTATGGATTTTCCAGAGGCGAGCATACATGCGGGAACTCACGACATCTAGTGGTCACCCTATTATACTGCAGGGAACAAGCTCTAATTCTCAAACTAACATACTGTCTCTGCAGCACTTCACCACAGTAATCGTATCGTTCCGCTTTTAAGAATTAAGTCATCCAGGATGGATGTGATTCTTATAAACAGATTTAGTGCCCAAAGCCCAGTGTGCAGGACAGTATAATGTGATGTGCCTACCAAGCTTTGAGACGCACATGAATTAGAAACATACTTGCATGACATGTAAAATCTTTCATTAACTACATGTTTTTTTTTTTTACATTGTTTGCAGGCACTAGATGGATTCTTTCTAGCAATAATGACGGATGGAAATATAATATATGTTTCAGAAAGTGTTACCTCCTTACTTGAACATTTACCTGTAAGTATAAAAATGACAAATTCTTGCGTCTAGAAGTCGGTCGTGATAATATGGTTAGATGAAAAATAGTTCTTGTAAATTTACTGTGTTTAAAAATGGCAACTGTAATTCTGTGTGAATTTGATTGTCAGTTGTATTTAAATTGGCACAAGCTATATATAATCTATTTTTATATTGGATTTAAAGTACAAACTATATATAGTGGTTTCAGTTTAGCTTTTCTATTCCATATGTTTTAAAGCTGTTCCTGTTTCCGCCTTGTGCTGCACTTGGGGGCATTGCCAGTGTGTTTGTGTAATAGCAAATCATGTAGTTTCTCTATGTATTCACCAGTAGATCTCAAAGAAAGTTAGTCTCTGCAACAAGTTGCATGCTTGATATAATTATGGAAAAGAATAGGTTTTAATAATCAAATACTTGTATTTCAGTCCGATCTCTTGGATCAGAACCTGTTAAATTTTCTCCCAGTGGGGGAGCATTCAGAGATATATAAAGTTCTCTCTACTCAAATGCTGGAAGGGGAGACTCCGGCTCCAGAATACTTAAAGAGTATGTATTTTTTAAATATGGTTAATAGTAATAGATTTATTATTGTTAATAATAATAATAATAATAATAATAATAATAATAATAATAATAATAATAATAATGAATTACCATTTTACTGATTTTCTAATTACTATATCCTGCATCTTATTTTGGAATACAATGTTAATTTTTTTTTTAATAGTAATTTTACTGCCTTTTGTTTTTCAGCAAAAAATCAGTTAGAATTTTGTTGCCATATGCTAAGAGGAACAATAGATCCTAAGGAAACTCCTGTATATGAATATGTTAAATTTATAGGAAATTTCAAGTCTTTGAATAAAGGTAAGTAAACATAGTCTGTTAAGCCATGTTTACATGTGTGGCTTATTTTTATTTTAAATATTTAGAACACAAAGGGCCCGATTTTCATGAATGGGCAAAGTGGTGGTGCTGACGCTGTTCACACACTTTAGGACCATACAAGGATGTTGGTTGTCTGTGGATCTCGTGTTGATGATAAAATCTACATTTGTATTTAGCAGTTGCAATAGTGCACGTTGCTTTAATCATTTTACCTCTTAATTAACTTTTTAAACAACACGCAGCTTTAATGAATTTTAGCAATTCACAGTTTGCTAAACAGTATGGTATTGTTACATTAGGACAATGAACATTATCCATTTCTAGAAACACACAATCAAAAGCTTAAGAAAAAAGAAAAAAACATTTAAAAATATTGTACAGTAATAGGACCATATCGCTATACCAAATTTTATCGCTATAAAAAATAGATTTAGCTACACATACAGTTTATAAATAGGGGGGGGGTCTTCGCTTTTAGTTTAATTTATAACTTTTGCTGCATGCAGAATGTAGAAAACTGACAAACGAGGGTGCAACATTTTATTAAATAAATCTTTTATAAAGTTAGAATAAAAACATTAAGTTGGACAAACATTACTATTCGTAATTGCATTAACATTAATGTAGACTAGTTGCTTAAAATGTTTCACCCTCATTCTCATGCTTTTTATAGTAAAGACGTGGTGCATTTAAAAAACCATTTAGTTGTTTCATAGCAAAATACTGTAAACTAAACTGCTTTTATTATTATTGTTAATACAGTATACCTTTTATTTCACAGACATAAACAAATTGAAATGCATTTCAGTGATCGTAGATTAAAAACAAGGGCGTTTCTACTAGTAAAGCCAGACCATGATATAAATAAGGTATACTGTAAAAACAGTACTGTAATAATAATAGTAGAATCAGTTTAATTTATGGCGTTTGGCTGTGAAACAATTAAATGGGCTTTTAATTCCTCCAGGTCTTTACTTTCTCATTTAAATGTGGAATGAAGAATGATAATAAGTGACTGTGTATTAATGTTAATACAATTATGAATAGTGATTGTAATAAAGTGTACCCATCTTTTAAAAATATTTAATTTTATTAATGATTAGTCACTTATTTAAATGCTGCACCTTTGCTACTGTCCCAGCCAGACTCTATCCTGGTAGAACCTACAGCATGCTCAACGCTACAATATTGTAATGGCCCGGCAATTTCCATCATTGCAGGACTTATTGACTGTCTCATTTTTTTTTTTTTTTTTTATATTTCTGTATTACATAATGTTTTGCTGTACCATGCCACTAGCTAGCGGGAGGGGGTGGGGGTTGTTGGTTTTCAGTCTGTCTGGGTTCACCAATTGTGGACATGCATTTGAACCCCCAGAATACTGGCAGGAGTTTGGGGTCCAAATGATATGCCCAGAATTGGTGAATGCGGATGGAGGATGCGGTTTAATGTGACGAGATAAATAGGAGTGCGTGCCTGAGCGCAGTTGTGCGAGTGAGTGACAGAGAGGTAAACTGGAATTCAGCACAGAGTGATAGGTTTTTATTTTTATTTTTTTTTTTGCTTTGGCATGGCCTTAACTGTTTTTGTCCTGGGCTAACAAACTGCTCAATTCGAGCACGAAGCTACTGCCTGTGTGGAGCCTGCTTTCATTTTACACGCAGCGTTACAATGTTATTTTAGGAAAATCATATTTTTCTAAATATTATACGGTTTACCAAGGGGGGACCACAGCAGAAAGTTTAGGAACCGTTTTTCATCCTTCAACAGTCCAAAGCACCTTTGACTATTGTTCCATAGTCCACTTCCTGTGTTATGCATATTGTAGGCTTTTAGTCTTGTTCCCCTTTCTTAACACAGGTTTTCTTAGTGTAATACATCCTTCAAGTCCTGATTTCAGGTGACCTTCGTATTGTTGATTTGATGGACAACGACACCTGTGCCTTCTGCCAGTTCTGTTGTCAATTCAATGCTTGTCGTCTTTCTATTCCTTAAGGATATTATCTTCAAATATTGTTCATCCTTGTTAGACAGTTTTTTGGGTCTTCTAGTCCTAGGTTTGTCAATTGCAGATGATGTTTCTCTGTAATTGTTGATTTTATGCTTTGGATACCACACCTTGAAAATCAATGATGCAAGCTATTTCACTCAATGTTTTTCCTGCAAGTCAAAGTTTTTATAATAGTAGAAAACACTACTGGAGGCTTTGAGTAACTTGTTGATGATCATAATGCGTTGGAGTAGAAAAATGCAACATGTCTAAGACTTTTGCACAGCAGTGTATATATTATTATTGTATATATTAGGGCAGCTGGCTCTTTTGAGCTAAATATATATAATGTCTAATTATATATCATTTTATTACTTTTTTTTTTTTCATTTAGTGCCTACTTCCACACGAAATGGCTTTGAAGGAGTTGTACAAACATCCTTAAGGCCACCATATGAAGGGGGTGTGTGTTTTATAGCAACCGTAAGATTAGCTAAACCCCAGTTTATTAAGGTAAGATACCAATTACAAAAAAAATGTTGCTTGTTTCTTATGTCAGCTCATTAGAATCCCCAAAATATCCCAAATTTTTATCTGCCTACGCCTAAAGTTACTTGATGTGCACAAAGTCACCTGGATCCAGTTAACATGACATTGGAATGCAGATCTACCCATGTTTGGGAGACTTTAGCGCAAAGCTAGTGCCTTGCATACATTTTTGGAATATTGGGTCCTTCATTCACATTTAGTAATAGCTTCCAGTTGGATTTATGCAACTTTGACATGAATATCTGGAATTTATCCTGGTACCAATGGTAAAGCGAATCTTTGCAAATTCATATTTCTTTAGAATAAATAGGATGCAGTAGTGCTATTTTTTCTTTTTTTATTTCATATAGGAAATGTGCACTGTGGAAGAACTTAATGAAGAATTCACGTCACGACATAGCTTAGAGTGGAAGTTTTTATTCTTGGATCACAGGTACGTTTTGCACAATAACAGTACTCCTTGGATTTATTTGCAGCATGGCATTTAACACAATTCCTCACATTGAAGGGCAGAGTTCCTTGTACCATTCTATACATGAAGCCTCTGTTATTCAGTTTTACTGGTACTGGTGTATGTTTAACTGTCAAATATAGAAAGGAGCATTTAGTGTTAAAAGGTACAGTTCATGTGAAATACTTATTAACTATTCTACATTTGCACATGTAGATGTACTGTTTTTTTATTGTTAAAATCAAGTCACCTCATTTTAGTTTATTTATTTTTACTTATTTCTTGTATTTATCAAGGGCACCTCCATTAATTGGATATTTACCCTTTGAAGTTCTTGGCACGTCTGGCTACGATTACTACCATGTGGATGACCTGGAAACTTTGGCAAAGTGTCACGAACATTGTAAGTTGACACATGACACAGGTGTGGTGTTGTGTAAATGATTTAAATATCAGATCACAATAAAATATGCCCTGATTTGAACTAGTCTGTAATCCAAAACATTTCTTTCACAGAGCATTACAATATAAATATTTTTGCTACAGGTACAACAAATCAATAACGAGTCTTGAGTGGATAACATTGTGATAGTAGAGGATTTTATGCTAGCCAGTATTATCATGTATATTAGCTAGATAATGTGCATATATTGTACTTGAAATGCTTTGGACTACTATAAGTTTGTTATAAAGGTCAGCTAAGTGCTGCTTGTTCCAGGAGTCTGACAGCCGAGTCTGCCTTTTGTGACATGTGCGTCGCCACACTTTGTGTAATGTTATCTTAGGATAACAGGGTTTAACATCCCAATGAATGTGAATAACATAGTCACTTAGTCATATAATTCACATTAATTGCAAGGGCTATTTTGTCCAGTCAGCCACATTTGTATTTCCCAATAGAGCTAGATCCAAAACCCAACTATATTAGAACTATGAAAGAACACATCTGTCCAGAATTGTTCAAATTGTTTTATTCCACAACATATGTTCAAATGACCCATATTCAGAAAGACACCTTCAACATTTGTCATGATCCATTGGTTTACATTTAAATAGTTTTGCCGGGGTGTAATATGTTCTATGAATGATCTTGGTATGGCCAAAGGTTTTGCATCACCTAGCATTTTAGGAATGAGGCAATTAAAGAAAAAAAAAAAAGTAAATATGTGAACATAATTTTAGATATTTTATTTAACATAATTTAATCAAAGAAACTACAAAATGGTATTGCAAAAGTCTACCGGAAGCCATAATAGTAGTACAGTATTTCATGTTAGATTTTGAAATGTCACATTTTTCAAGTTTTGTCAGTTTTCCGTTAAGTTTATGGAAAACTAAAAAGCGGTATGTACCATATTCCTTCAAATTTAAGACGCCCTCAAATTTAAGACACAGCCCAAATGTCCCACCCTTAATTTGAGGAAAAAATAAAATATCAAATAAGTCTGCATTTACAAAGATACAACCTCAATTACATATATGGAGGCAGTTTGCGGCTGTCTGCTATCACACGAAGCATTACAGTGATGTGCTGCTTCTCATTACTCACACCTGTTTTTCTCCCAATTTGTGAACGGTGGTATTGCTCGGCATGTCGAGCAATACAAGGGGTCTGATCAGCATTTCAAAACTGTCCGAGCTGGTACTGTTTGTTAGAAATGCTGAATTTGTAAAAGTTTCTCTTTTGAATTCCTCATGAAGCTAATGACACATCTTTGAAAATGGCTGCCATGTCATGGAAGATTTGAGATCGGGCAGTAACATTTTGGTTCGTCTTTTCTTGGCAGTGAGTCACGTTTCTGTTTGTGCACTCAGGTAGTCATGTCTTTTTTGTTGCAGTTTTTTTTTTTTTTTTTTATGTAAGCGTCACTATGCTGTACTCAAATTTAAGATGCAGGCTATTTTTGAGAAGCAAAAAGTGCATCTTAAATTCAAAGGAATACGATAATTCAATATGTTAGTGTAACATTATTCAGCAGGTTACTTTAGACTTTATGAAACAAAATGAGTTAATTCTGTAGGGCGATGCAAAACTTTGTCCATAGCTGTATATTGATCTGTGTCTAGCATTAAAGGTAGCTACTTTGATATTTCTACAAATAGCCAATAGTCTTCTGATAATGAATTTTTCCATTTATCTCTAATTTGTATTTTTGTGACCTTATCTCTAATAAATGAATACATCTATAAAACATATTTTTCTTACATCCTTTAGAAATATCTCTCTAGTGGTCACAATACTGAGATTGTAGTCTGAGATCAGATTAATTGATAAATCAGTTTAAAATTTAAGTATACAATCTGGAATCGCCACCCTACAATTTATTCTGTTCTATTAAGGATACAAATGACAACCAAATATTTCTCAAATCCAAATGCTTTATCTTTCCAATGTTCACTGATAAAGGGTTTTTGTTTAAGTTGTAGTTGTGGGTTTCCCCAAATCAAGTTGGATTTCTTTTATTTCTCCAAATTGAGAAAACATTCTATTCATTTGCTTGGATTCGTGAGGAGGAATTTTTAGGGTGGATCACAGAAAGAGGATATGCTATTATAGGAAAAAATCACATCTTAATAACTTCTATCCTGCCCTAAAGGGGCATTTTTTAATTTAACCTAATTTGTTAGGTGCATAAATATTTTTAATAGCTATCAATCACCCCTCTTTAACTTTGAGCGTATCAGCTACTGTAAATCTTAATATTTTATTAAGATAGCAACTCCCCTAGATTTAGAAATACGGCAAGATAACAATACATAACTTTCTGTTTTGAAATGTGTCTCTTGCAGAAAGGCAAGGTCAATATACAGAATATATACATATCAAGTTAACACTCCAATAACTAACCAATTAGTGATAATTAAGGCTACAGTTTTGTCACTGAGGTCACAAATCATGAAAATCGTGTATTTGAGAGTCTGAAATCTAGTAAATGGATGTAAAAACAATTTGGATTGGGTGCTTCCTTTATTTCCATTAAAAAAATGCAGTATGTCATGCACTGAAAATACAAATCTGCGAGTGTCTGTAAATTGTTTGGCTGTGTGCACGCAGCATTTACATGTAGCTATGTATGTCAGCTAATGAGACAGCTGAATGAGCAAGCATGTAAATCAGTGATAGCTAAAATACGAACAAAATTGTGAATGAGCTGTTTTCTGAAAAGACAGAACAAATGCATCGGAGAGCAGAAGTTTAGCAACTTAGAGGCTTTCTTTACAACATACTGTCTGTGAAAAACTCAAGCCTGGTTCATACATCACTGAATGCGGTATGCCAGGTGCAGCTTCACTATTTGCTGTATAGGACGCATCGTGTCGCAGCCCCTTTGACTGACTGCGCAAAGTGGTTGCAGCTGTTCATATTTTAAATACAGACTGCATCACAGAATTGGATACATTTAAGTAGATGTGCTGAGTTTGTACCTCTATCCAAGAGCATTTAAAAAAATCAGAAGCAACATTGTTGGTATACTCATCCTCTCAACCAACAGAGAACCCAAAGGGAAGAATTTCAAACATTATTCAGAGATGCAGGTATGTAACAGTGAGAGATTTATTTTAGAATGACAGATGAAAGGTTTTGATGATCTGTTAAGGCTGTGTGCCTTTCCAAAAAAGATGCACGTCGCATGATTGTAGATGATGTAATACCGACTTTTCGCACAGGGTTGGAGACCCTTGACTCCGACCAGAAATTATGTTGAAGTATGTAGTGTATTTGTACTCAAAGTAACATTTAAACTTGTCAGTAGTCAAATCTTCTTTATTATTGGTTTTTGTGTACTATTTAAAATCTCTTGTCTGTTGATGTAGCTAAAACTAAATTTATGTGGTGACCTTTCCATGATTTCTTGGTTTTTTGCCGCACCTCGTCTGTGAAATGTACAAAAAATTACTGTGCCAAAATCGTAGCCCTAGTTATAATTAGAGTGAGTAACCTGTGCTAAGCATTACCATGTTTACATTATTCATTTTTCTTGAGATGAATAACCTTTCTGTCAGTCAACTCTTTCATCTCCACACTCTCTGACGTAAATGTGTCCCGAATAAACTTTTCAGCTTCCTGGACCGTTTTGAGGAGATAACCCTTACTGACACGGAGCCAAGCTGGGTAAATCATGCCGTATCTCACGTTTTTGTCCTTTTTTTAGTATTTCTTTTTCACCTGGTTAAAATCCATTCTTTTGCGCTGAACTTCAGCTGAAAAGTCTCCACAGAATGAAATTTGGCGCTCCTTGTATTTCAGTGTTGATGTTTGTTGAGCCAATCATAGTAGTATTTTCTGTTTGTCTTTGTATCAAAGTAATTTGGCAATTATTGGTCTTGGGGACTCGAAGCCTCCCTGCTTCCCTGTTCCAATTCTGTGCTGTCATTCCACTTTGAATGAAATTCTGTTAACGACTCTTTTCCGAAAATGTCAGTCAGGAGTCGTTAAATAAATTCTGTACAGATAGTACCTTCGTTTCCCTCAGCAAGACAACAAATTGCATATTTTTTTCATCTAGCTCTGTTCTGAAAATCTTCAGGTTTCTCTTTTAATTGTTACCTGTTTGGTTAGGTTTACACCAACCTGAGTCCTGTTTCCTTATCACATCTTCTGCATAGGATATTCAAGATTAGTTGCTTCTATTTGTGTAGATTTATTATTGATTTTAATTTCCATATTATTAAGTTCTCCAACATCGTTCAAAGGTTTTTCAGTTTGTCAAATATTGCTTCATTGACTATTTATTTCTTTTTTTTTCTCTCAGGGTTATTTTCGCCCTGGCTTTGCTTAAGTAGTGATATCGGCAGCGATAGATCCGGATTTTTACACTTTTTGGCAGCACTTGGCTTTTCTGAGTTTATTCCCACGACTGTTATCCATAGTTAGTAAATGCTTCTGATTTGAAATTTGGTAAAATGTCCCTTTTAATAATATTTTAAAAACTCCCTCACTACACAGAGCTCTCTATCCCTGCCTCTGTCCTCCTTTGAAGCATCATGCGACACCATCAATCTTTTAATGTTTGTTATTTCTGTGACATACAGTATTCTAAATTAATACTTGAATCGTTGTGTATTTGCATGTAAATTACTTTAAAATATAATGATTGTTTTAATTTTCTTGTGGTATCCATTGCCTTGATATCCATTATCATGTTGATATCATGTGACTGAATATACTGTAGGACCTCTAGCAATGCCCGTGGCATAAGAGATATTGAACCACTCGTGTACAATAAGAATGATCTTTCAGGACAATTGGTTCCCAGCAATAATGTCTAGACAGTGTATCAGATTGACTGTGGTCATTATTTTTGTTTTCTAGTAATGCAGTACGGGAAGGGAAAATCATGTTATTACAGATTCTTGACCAAAGGACAGCAGTGGATTTGGCTTCAGACCCACTACTATATCACTTACCACCAGTGGAACTCTAGACCTGAGTTCATTGTCTGTACACACACTGTAGTAAGGTAAAGTGAACCATATAATACAATTGTAATTGTATCTTGTACTCTTCTTCAGAATTCAAAAATACCATTTAATACTTTTTTAAATCATTCTTTGTCAGTAGACAGAGTGAGCATGGTTGGTATTCTCATATTTTTGTTGCCAGTGTTTTTAGAGAATATATACATGATTAGTTACAATTTTGTGCCCTGAAGTATTTTAAGCACACATTGCCTCTAACGGATTTTACGGCTGATTTTAAGGAACTAATCTGGGGAGGCATACTGTTCTACCGCTGCACAGTCTTTAGTCTTTGCTAGTCCTAAGTCCTTCAGTGTACAGCTAATACTTTCCCCACCTCACTTCCTTGCAATCAGTCTTGAGGAATCTTTCCCAAATAATGATCTAAGCCACATTTTATGTGTTGTACAGCTATGATGAGGTAAGAGCTGAACAAAGAAGAGAGCTTGGGATTAAAGAGACTCCACAGGAGGTGGTTGCAGATAAGGTGACCCCATTTTAGAATGGCATTTTTGACTTGCATTTCAATGCACTCTTCAGCTCAAAACAGCAGTATGAGTTGTATTGCTCTGGTGAAATCCCTGTTACAACCACATAAGAGTAAAATGCCCTTAGATAGATAGAGAAAATAGTTACGAAATAGAGACGTCAAGAAAAATTTGTTTTTCTTAGTGAGTTGGTCTTTATTGACCTGGTCACAAGGGCTTGCTATAGTTATTCATAAATCTTACTGGTAAAGCGCTTTTATAACTATTACTGTCGTAGAATACTCTAGTGTATGCAAAGGTAAAGACATTTCAGAGAATACAGTAATATTAATGTGCTAAGCAGTACAGTACTGAATAACAGTACTGCAACTGTTGTAAGTCATTTCTTGCTAGTTGTTGTACTGTTTTATTCTTCAAAAAATGTCTTTCATGTACAGTTGCTTGAATATATTTAAGACACAGACACTTCTAAAGAAATTATTGTATGTGTGCACAGAGTCAAAACTCGGATTCCCAGCTGAACACTGTCAGTCTGAAGGAGACTCTGGAAAGATTTGATCGGACTCCTTCAGCCTCCTCGAGGAGTTCACAAAAGTCCTCACCCCACACTGCAGTGTCTGACCCGACTTGTAAGTATTGTAGACTTGCTGCATGAATATTCATGAACGGCTCAGTTTTAATTTGATTTAATGGCTATGTAAAAGCATACATGCAAGTTATTCTTAAGAAAGTAATCTGTTGTGTATAAAATACAGTTGTATTCTACATTGACAAGCATAGATAGATAGATGGATACAAGAACATTTCAAAGGCGCTGATTATCCCTGTCAGCACAGTGAAGTCCATCATTTAGAAGTGGAAGATGCATCGTACCACCCAGACACTACCCAGATCAGGTCGTCCTCCCAAATTGAGCAGCCGGGCAAACAAGAAAACTGGTTTGGGATGTCACTCTGAAGCCAACAATGACCTTGAGAGATCTGCAAAGTTTTATGTCTGAGATGGGAGTCAGTGTTCACACATCAACAATAAGCCGGTCCTTACAGAAAGCTGGCCTGTATGGACAGGTGGCAAGAAAGCCATTGCTCAAAAAGCACGTATTGAGTTTGCAAAAAAGCATGTAGATGATACTGCAGACATGTGGAAAAAGGTTTTGAGGTCCGACGAGACAAAAATTTTACTTTTTCGGTGTAAATTCCAAGTGTTGCGTCTGGCACAAGCCCAACACTGCACATCACCCAGTCAGCACCATCCCAACCGTCAAGCATGGTGGTGGTAGCATCATGTTATGGGGATGCTTCTCTTCAGCAGGGACTGGGAAGCTTGTCAGAATAGAGGGGATAATAGATGGTGCGAAGTACAGGCGAAGGAAAACCAGTTTGAATCAGCCAATACTCTGAAACTGGGGAAGAAAATTCACATTCAGCAGGACAGTGACCCGAAGCACAAAGCCAAAACCACACTACAGTGGTTGAACAAGAAGAGAATTAATGTTCTTGAGTGGCCCAGACAAAGTCCAAATTTATGGAGAGACTTGAAGATGGCAGTCCATTCATGATCCCCAACAAACTTGTCAGAACTGGAGCAATTTTCCCATGAAGAATGGGCAAAAATGTCACTATCCTACTGTACAAAGCTAGTAGAGACCTATCCAAAAAGACAGTAATTGCTGCAAACGTTGTTTCTACCAAGTACCGACTTAAGGGGCCGAATACTTATGCAACCGGTACATTTGTACATTTTCTTTGCAAGTTTTGCTAATATTTAACAACCTCCTCATATAACAATGTTCAGTTTAACCACTACAGCTCTGAATAAAAATAGTTTGTTTGAAAAACTGTGCATACATTATTTGTAATTTAACAAAATATGACTATTGGTAGGAGGTGAATACTTTTGCAAACCTGTGTGTTGTGTGTGTGTGTGTGTGTGTGTGTGTGTGTGTGTGTGTATATATATATATATATATATATATATATATATATATATAATATATATATATATATATATATATATATATATATATATATATATATTTTTTTTTTGATTAAGCAACCCCCACAAAGCTACAAACAGAAACCAGCACACCCCCACGGCAGTCTATGGCTTCAGCAATTGGAATGACTTCACAGAGGAGATCATCAGTAAGCAGCCAGGTAAGGATCAAAGCTGTTAAACTTTGCATATCATCTTTATAAGTACATAAGAAATGTTTATATATATATATATCAAATAATGTGTATATTTATTACTGCCGAATATAAGAAGTGAGTTTAGTATATATTTGCAAATGTAATACATTCACAATACAGATATAGTGTTATTTAAAGAATGCCAGTAAACCTGCAGCATAGTTCCTTTTTTAATTACTGTATCTTGTAATATCAAAGAATATCACTAGGAAGACAAATATTTAACGTAGACAAGTCTACTTCTTGGGTCAATCTGTTCCTTCCTTTTTATCTCTTTGATTAGCAATCAATGAGTTCTCAAAACACTGGCCAAGCTATGGCCACACCTATGATCACCCAGCAGCCTGCAACTCTACAGATTTCACCCAGCATGTCACAGGTGAGAACATGGGATGTGTTTCTACACTGGTCAACACAATAGTGGGTTTCGTACAAATGGAGTTCACTGGAAAAAAAAAAGACTTTAATTTTATGTCACTGGCCTTCAAACTTGCAAAGGAATATTTGGTGTTTCCCGGGGGTGTAAGGATAGAGCAGAGGAAGCAGAAACGAGCTGTTTGTAAGTCTGTAGCGAGCTGAGAGAAGCTCAGCAGAGGGACGAGCTGCATGGCCCGGAATTATGAGCAGTCTTAGTGAGGCCTGGGCTTGAAATTAGGATAGAAAACAGTTCCTGATAGAGGAACTGTCGTTTTGCATGAGGACCGAGCTTGGTCGAAGGTCACGTTACTGAGGATCTGAGAACATATAAAAGGGCTCTGATGGCAGAGGCACCTCCCGGGGTAATAGGAATAGTCCAGTTGCATTAGGACCTGAAGGGAGAGATATTAAAGGGTTCCCTGACTGAGGCACAGGCCTCCGAAACCAGGAGTAGGAACGCATCCCACAGGGAACTTGCGACAGAGAGATGGGTTAGACTGGGACTCGGACACTGAGACAATAAAGCAGGCCATGTCCCGAGCGAAAGAAGAACAGTGCCTCACGTGGTAAGGTAAATAGGCGCATGTGTTGTGCAAGGATAGTGTGGCAGGGGGTCCCCCTCTGACGTGGCTGACCTGAAGTCGGGATTGAATCCGCACTTTCCCCCCCAAAAGGATGGACCCCCGGCTCCCCACAGTAACCCTCACCATTAGACAAACAATAGTCGTGCATAAAATAAAAATAAGACCGCTAGAAAGGAGACGGGTAAGGAAAGGACGTATGAGACAAATGGGGGAGGGATAGGATCGAGTTAGTGTGGGATGGTAATGTGATTATCTGCTGCTCAGTGGATAGGAAAAAAAGCCTTTTCTAGTAGGGGAAAACCTCTGGTAGCCCAGCGGTCAGGTAGTCCACACTCCGGGCATGCTAGCTATTTTTTGATGGGCTGCTGCTATGTTGGTAGGGGATGAACAGCGGTATTGCTACAGAGGTCCATCGTCCCATGTGCTTGATTAGCTGGAGATTGATGTTGGTTTCAGCTGCGGATGCAGTTGCCCCAATTGTAAATTTGGGACAGAAGGCCAGTTCTGCAAACCAGTAACTGGATATAATTGTGTGGGTGGAATCAATGAATAGGGGGTCTGAGGGGAAGGTAAGGTTCGTTAACGGAGTGGGATTTTGTCATGGAGGAGTAGGGGCGTATTAGAGAATTGATTTTTGATAGTTGGATGAAATGACCTTGATGAATTTGATTGATTTTGAGGGTCCGGAGCCAGGTGAGGAGGTGTGAGTCAGGGAACAGGAAAAGCTCGCTGGAATGGATGCTAGATGCGTGAAAGCTGGAGGCTGATGAAACTGTGAATTATGAGCATCTGAGAAAACCGATGTTAGGCACAATACTTCCATGACAAGATCCTCAAATGGGTTAAAGCAGCCTTTCCTAAGAGTTGAGATTTGGTGAAAGCAAAATTTTGGTTGATGTGGGTAGGCGAGAGTGCAATTGGCTGAGTGCAGCCCGGGTAGGGAGGCCTTAGGTCAGCAGGGGAATCCATGGCTCACTGCGCATCAGCGACTCCTGTGGGCCGATCACTGTGGATCTGCAGTATGAAAAATAATGGACTGGCAGGAGCACGTTTTGGAGGACGCGTGCTCCAGCCTCCATTCCCCGAGTCGGCTGGGTGGTTGCGAGTGGTGTGCCGAGGATACAGATAATAAGTGGGCACACTAAATTGAGGAGAAAATCAGGGTAAATTGGAGACGACTAAAGCTGTACATTTTAAGGTGGGTGGATAGACTGGATTTTGGGGGGCCAATTGCTGGTGAACCATTGGGAACCGAGAAAGTTACTGAATCAGATGAATGAAGTGGCGGTAAAGAGAGCGAGATCGTGGGATGCTGAGATGTAGTTGTCATAGAACAAGGAGAGGCCGTTCCAGTGGGAGATTTAACCCACATTTTTTATGTCTTTCATTGCCTCAAAGGATATAATGATGTGGGAGTTTAGGTTCTTGGCTGTAGTGGAGTGTGAGGAGATGAGAGATGAATGTTCTGTCCTGCGGATAATGCATAAAGCGAAGTTGAAATGGCTAAGGACAGGTAGAAAGTCTTGTTTCTTGATGGAGAAGGAAAGCTGAAATTTGATGAAGGAGCGAATGCGCTATAGCTTGGCAGAAGGGAGGCTGGCTTTGAATTTTATTGTATCGAGCATTATCCCTAGGAATTCCAGAGAATGGACCGGACCGATGGTTTTTGTCTTTGGAATGTTGAACGCCAAATGAGGCAAACAGGGTTTCTAGTTGATTAATTGCTTGTGCTGGAGGATGCGATTGAGGAGAGATGAGAATGAAGTCATCCATCAAGTGGAGGAGGAATGGAATGTGGCAGGAGTTGAAAAGAATCCAGCAAAGTGCTTCTGAGAGAGTGTTGAATATTTTGGGGCTGCTACGGCAGCCAAAGGTGAGCTGAGTGGAGGTATAATATTTACTGTTCCAGCAGATTCCAAACAGGTGGTGTAGGGAGGGGTGAGGAGGTATCACTTTGAAAGTCTAATATATCTGCTTTGGCTAGCTATGAACCTTGGCCTGCTATTTTGATAAATTTGATAGCATCTGTTGTCTTTTCTTTTTTTTTATATATATATATATAAATTTAATCCTCGCAAATTTTTTACCCTGATTTTTTATTTTATTTTTTTTCCCCAATTTTCTATGCCCAATTATTATCTGTGTCCTCGGCTCACTGCTCGCAACCCTCCTGCAGGCTCCATAAACAGCGGCTAGAACACACGTCCTCCTCTGATGTGCTGTGAACCATGGATTCCCCTGCCGACCTAAGCCCTCCCTACCCGGGCGGCGCTCAGCCAGTTGTGCGCCGCCCCCTACGAACCCCAGGTCACGGTCGGCTGTGACATAGCCTAGATTTTAACCTACAATCTCCAGACTATAGGGTTCATCCTGCACTCCACGTGGAGCGTTTTTACTAGATGCGCCACTCGGGAGCCCCAGCATCTGATATCTTAATATAATGCAAGGAGAACTGATCATGAGAGATCAGAGTGTTTATTTTGCTTGTAAGGATTCTTCAAGGGGCTAATAAATCGATGATGAGGCGCTTTTTGCATAGTATTTACGGGTAGCGATGCCGATGGAATTGATGCGATTAAATGGGAAATGGAGGAGCAGAAAATGGTCCAACCATAAAACATTCTGCTTGAATGAGAGAGCTGACAATTTGAGGTTTGGTTAAAGCAGAGCGCACATTTTTGCAGATGTAGGAAGGTGATGGGATTTCGGAGAGGCCGGTGGAGAATCTGTATGTGATGCCATTGATGAGATAGGAGGTGAATGATTTGTCCGAGTGGTGATGAAGCTCTTCTGATAAGGCTTGAATGTCATTTGGGATGGGATGAACAGATAGATTTGGAGTGGGCTTCGCCACAGAAATTGCAGATATTAAGGAATTTGCAGGAAGGAAGGTAACACTGAGGAATTGAAGTTATTACAGGTCTGTTTGGAACCAGAGAACTTAATAGTTTGTGGCCATGTATCACAGATTGACGATCTGTCAGGTGGAGCTGATGCATGGGTAGGGTTTGGAGCATTTAATCTTGAACTGAAGCGTGTAGGGGTGGAGCGAAAACCTGTTTTGAATGAGGTTAAAGCTGCTTTTGGACAGAGGTGGGTAGAGTGGGCTGTGGATGCGCAGACTCCGCAGGCATTGGCTCGCAGGCCGCTGAAGATGACGTTGAAGAGATCCAAATCGGGAGAGGACCAGTCCACGTATGATTGTCAGCTGATAAAATGGAGGCGGCTTTAGCTGAAAAAGCCTTGTGGTATTTATAAAACATAATAGCCCCATAGCGAACAGAGAGCTCCACTATATAATTACACCGTGTAACAATTTTTTTTTTTTTTTTTTTTTCCTGGGTAGTAAGTGTTATTTCCTAATTGCTTATGCCTCAAAAGTATAGAAAATGGCTATTATTCATCACAAACTTTGCTTTTGTGACCAGGCCAGTGATATTGTGAGATGTTACCTATTTTCGAGAACATTCCAGATAGATTCAGTGCTGAGTAAACTTGGAGTAACTTCTAGAACTTTCCAGTAATATAAAGAGTAATAAATACAGGGGCCTTAAGCCCACCAGTTCAGTTTAGTTAAAAACAACATATGAATCCAAATTAACATGTATTTATACTAAACTAATACAAAAATGACTACAAAAGATTTAGAAGTGAGTAGTTTTTCAAGATTTACGATTATACTGTAAATCACTTTCACGAATCAGCCCCCAAATGTAGTCTCCCATCATGTTCTCTGTACTGTCCTTGGTAGCGGCGTTCAAAGTCCAGTATATCCTGGTGGAAGCGCTTGCCTTGCTCCTCCGAGTACGCTCCCATGTTCTCCTTGAATTTATCAAGATGAGCATCAAGGATATGGACTTTGAGGGACATCCTACAGCCCATTGTGCCGTAGTTCTTCACCAGAGTCTCAACCAGCTCCACATAGTTTTTGGCCTTGTGATTGCCCAGGAAGCCCCGAACCACTGCGACAAAGCTGTTCCAAGCTGCTTTCTCCTTACTAGTGAGCTTCTTGGGGAATTCATTGCACTCCAGGATCTTCTTTATCTGTGATCCGACGAAGACACCGGCTTTGACCTTTGCCTCAGACAGCTTACAGAAGAAGTCTTGAAGGTACTTGAAGGCTGCCAACTCCTTATCTACAGCTCTGACAAATTGTTTCATAAGGCCCAATTTGATGTGCAGTGGTGGCATCAGCACCTTTCGGGGGTCCACCAGTGGCTCCCACTTGACGTTGTTCCTCCCCACAGAGAACTCGGTCCGCTGTGGCCAGTTCCGCCAGTGGTAGTGCGCCTTGGTGTCCCTGCTGTCCCAAATGCAAAGATAGCAGGGAAACTTGGTAAAACCGCCTTGGAGACCCATCAGGAATGCCACCATTGCAGCCTCTTGATGCCATCTCAGAAAAATGCAGATATGTATCCACTTAGGCAGCTGGAACTAAACTGAACTGGTGGGCTTAAGGCCCCTGTATTTATACTACTATTCATATTATTGGAAAGTTCTAGAAAGTTCTAGAAGTTACTCCAAGTTTACTCAGCACTGAATCTGTCTGGAATGTTCTGGAAAATAGGTAAATTTCAAAATATCACTGTCCTGGTCACAAAAGCAAAGTTTGTGAGGAATAATAGCATGGTGTAATACACACAACTCATAACCTACCTCATTTTGTGACCTCATATTAACTTGTGTTTAGCCCATGTTGCAATTCTCTGCCCAGCTTGGAGCAATGCAGCATCTCAAAGATCAACTGGAACAGAGGACACGGATGATCGAGGCAAACATCCAGAGACAACAAGACGAGTTACGAAAGATTCAGGAGCAGCTCCAAATGGTTCAGGGACAAGGACTGCAGGTGTGCCACACTATGTTGACTGTTGGCCAGCCCCCCAGTTTTGGTATAGGTACAAAGTGATTGTCCCAGGTTTTCATTTAGTTCTAATTACTGGCTGCATTGATTCAAATTATATTTTTCTGAGATTAAGATCCTTTCTTTATTTTGTGCCTTTCTATTGGTGGTCCCAGAGATTTTACTTGAGAATGAGACTAAATTTTAAACAGGAACATTGATTTATTCCTGTGTAAACATAAAAATGATAAGTAACAAGCTAAAGTCGAACAATTCATTTGAACCATGTTTAAAAATTCCCACAGCTATCGCAGTATCTGATGTAGTGTAGAGTTGCCATGCATGTGGGGTAAAAGAGTTCTTCAAAAACTTTGATTGCTAAGCATTCTATTGATCTGGATGACTTTACAAACTTTCTCACTTTTTGAACATTTAGCTTAGTTAATTATTTGACTTTTCTTTTAAGATGTTTCTGCAGCAGCCTGCTGGTGGGCTAAACTTTGGTTCTGTGCAGCTTTCCAGTGGAAATCCACCTACAATGCAGCAGGCCACCTCAATCACAATGCAGGGACAAGTCATTCCATCAAGTCCAATCCAAGGAGGCATGAGCACTGGTCATATCAGCACACAGCATGTCATACAACAGCAGCAGCAGCAGCAGCAGCAGCAGCAGCAGCAGCTTTTACTAAGAGAGCAAAACGCCACATTAACACAAGTGAGTTTCCAGGAACATGCTTAATGACCATCACTCAAATAAAACTTAATTAGGGCACTTGTAAAGTTTCTTGACAGTTAGTTTACAACTTTAGGTTCTTTGTTTACTAGCGCTGTTTTGGCCAGTTTAACCTTCTTTATGAACAAGGACATTTGACATAAATTCCTTTCTCTTTGGTATTCCCGAAGGACATGTTAAAAATATAACTATTCAAACCATGGTTCCTAAACATACTTTGATATAGCCCCCAGTCAAGGCTGGGCTTGCGCCTTTTAAATAGGCGACATAGAAGCTGTAGTTTAGCCCTTTCCTGCGCACTTTTATTATTCACACAAAAACAAACAAAGCAAAAGCCTAACTCCAATTGGGAGCACTAACTAAACTTGTGTTTCTGTAACTAAAGGGTTGGGATGGCTAAGCCGTTTTCCCAACAAAACCACTCATTTAATTTGCCAAGCTGGGTAAAGCCTTCGCTGGTTTTCTTTAACTAAACCGGACAGCTAAGCTGTTTACCGGTCACAAAACATATACACCAAGTATAAACGCACAGTACTTTCTCTTGTTACCAGCTCCCTGGCAGTCCTCTCTCTTATGGAGCTTCAAGCTCCCTTTTTATATCCTGTGGTTGTTAACAATTAGCACCAGTTATCTAATTTTTAAACAGCCACATTCTCACATGTATTTGGCAGGGATAGGAATTAACCCCATCCCTGCCAACCACCACCAAAACACTTAACCCCAACACTTTATTTACAGGCAGGGCTCTCAATACATTTAAGGTGTTTATTTTTGACTGACAAGCAGAGATTAGCACTGCTTGTATTAAAATGTTATTTTATTCTGTTGGAGTTTTTTTTTTCCTTTACATTATAAACTTAAAATAATTTGGCAGCCTTACAAAATATTCTCCATATTTTATAGTATTTTAGGTTTTTGAATGCTTTCTTGTTTAGTGACTAAAAAGCATTTTTTATTTTTTTTTCCCTCTATATAGCAACAGTTTCAGCAGTCTCTGCAACCAGGACACAGCCAGCAGACTTCCCCTCAAAACACATTCCCCCCCTCACTGTATAACACTATGATGATCTCTCAGCCGGGATCTGCAAACATGGTACAGATTGCATCCAGTTTACCCCAAAACACCAACCAAAGTGGGGCAGTGGCCACTTTCACTCAGGACAGACCGATACGGTAAGTAAGGGACACAAGATGCTGGATTTGAAGCAAATAAATCATTAGTCATATTATCATGTAGTTCTGCAGTACCAATAACCATAATTTAAGATTAACTCCACTACTCAGACAAAAGTATTGACACCCAACACTTAATATAAGTAAACATGTTAAATACAAGTACTTAGTGAACATTAACCACTAACTAATGTGACAAAGACCAAAATACACAACTTCTGGTAGTGTAACCAACAATCTTTATAATATTTGTTCATGACAAAAATACTACCACCTTTTACATTATAAGTCTGTACAAATGTAATAGAACTAATTTGATAATATATTAATAGATTGATAACACTATGTAACACAATTTTTGTTCCTGGGTAGTATGTGTTATTTCCCAATTGCTTATGCCTCAAAAGTATAGAAAATGGTTATTATTCCCCACAAACTTTGCTTTTGTGACCAGGACAGTGATATTTTGAAATGTACCTATTTCCAATGAGAACTGTCTTTTTGTTCACATAAAGTCAGAAAAAAACAACATATGAATCCAAATTAACATGTATTTATACTAAAATAATACAAAAATGACTACAGAAGATTTAGAAGTGAGTAGTTTTTCAAGATTTACGATTATACTGTAAATCACTTTCACGAATCAGCCCCCAAATGTAGTCTCCCATCATGTTCTCTGTACTGTCCTTGGTAGCGGTGTTCAAAGTCCAGTATATCCTGGTGGAAGCGCTTGCCTTGCTCCTCCGAGTACGCTCCCATGTTCTCCTTGAATTTATCAAGATGAACATCAAGGATATGGACTTTGAGGGACATCCTACAGCCCATTGTGCCATAGTTCTTCACCAGAGTCTCAACCAGCTCCACATAGTTTTCGGTCTTGTGATTGCCAAGGAAGCCCCGAACCACTGCAACAAAGCTGTTCCAAGCAGCTTTCTCCTTACTAGTGAGCTTCTTGGGGAATTCATTGCATTCCAGGACCTTCTTTATCTGTGGTCCGACGAAGGCACCGGCTTTGACCTTTGCCTCAGACAGCTTACGGAAGAAGTCTTGAAGGTACTTGAAGGCTGCCAACTCCTTATCTACAGCTCTGACAAATTGTTTCATAAGGCCCAATTTGATGTGCAGTGGTGGCATCAGCACCTTCCAGGGGTCCACCAGTGGCTTCTACTTGACGTTGTTCCTCCCCACAGAGAACTCGGTCCGCTGTGGCCAGTCCCGCCTGTGGTAGTGCGCCTTGGTGTCCCTGCTGTCCCGAAGGCAAAGATAGCAGGGAAACTTGGTAAAACCGCCTTGGAGACCCATCAGGAATGCCACCATTGCAGCCTCTTGATGCCATCTCAGAAAAATGCAGATATGTATCCACTTAGGCAGCTGGAAGTAAACTGAACTGGTGGGCTTAAGGCCCCTGTATTTTATACTACTATTTATATTACTGGAAAGTTCTAGAAGTTACTCCAAGTTTACTCAGCACTGAATCTATCTGCAATGTTCTGGAAAATAGGTAAATTTCAAAATATCACTGTCCTGGTCACAAAAGCAAAGTTTGTGGGGAATAATAGCCATTTTCTATACTTTTGAGGCATGAGCAATTAGGAAATAACACTTACTACCCAGGAACCAAAAAAAATAAAAAATGTGTTACACGGTGTAATATATTGTCTAATGTCTGGTGCTTATGTATCTATAAGAGGACACTGAAGTAACTCTAGATGTTGATTTAATTGTTCTCTTCCTTCACAGGTTTCCTCAAGGACAGCAGCTTGTTACCAAGTTGATGACGGCCCCAGTGGCCTGTGGGACAGTCATGGTACCCAGTACTATGTTTATGAGTCAGGTGGTGACAGCATATCCTACCTTTGCATCTCAGCAGCAGCAGCCACACACAGTATCAATAACACAGCAGCAACAGAGCCAGCAAGAGCAGCAACAGCAGCAAAGCACAGTTCAGCAACCATCCCAATCACAGCAGTTCTTACAGGTAAGGGCTTTAAATCTTTTTTGTATCTTATTCCACAGCATGGTCTGTGTGATCCCTGAAATTGTTGGGGGACGGACGACTGTAATGTGGTTCACCTAACCACTAAGACAATTATTTCTGCAGAGACCATTTCTGCTCAACCATTTCATGGGGATATGTGGGTATGTAATTGTGACAAACTTATTCCTGCTTCATAAGTGTTTTTGTTTGTTTTTTATATTGATATTTATATTGCCTATATTGAGTTTTTTTTTTTTTTTTATTGTATACAGGGTCCTCGATTCCTTCATGGCAACCAGTCCACTCAGCTTATCCTGTCAGCTGCTTTTCCATTACAGCAACACAGCACTTTTACAGAAGCACACCACCAGCAACAACAACAGCAACAGCAACAGTCGCAAACAAGACTTTCTCTGCGTAGAACTGACAGCATGTCTGACTCTTCCAGTGTGCAGCCTCAGTGACCTGGGCAGAGCTCATAAGACAAGCATTGGTGCTTTCCAATCAAGTAATTGCACTGAACGAAACAGTAGTGCAGGAAGCTTAAAGGGCAGTATTTATTCTGTACTTCAGAAGTATTTTGTTAAAGGAGAAAAATAACATAACACATCACTACAAAGTGCTTTGGGTTTCTAACACAAGTTGATCCAAGAGGCAACAAGACCCCAGTAAGCAAGCTGTGTGTCCTGCCCCCTTCTCAGTGGACTGCTCTGCCAAGCATCACAAGTTCAGACATATTAATTATGGCAACAGGAAAGCAGCGCTAAGATGTTCCTTCTCATTTGCAATTTCAAGCAGTAGTTTTAATTATGCAGAGTGTTTAAGCAGAAGTGCTACTGCCTTTTTTTTTTTTTTTTTTTTTTTTTTTTTTCGAAAAGTCCAAAGGACATTTTTGTTCATGTCAAATTATTATGGGTCAGGAAATATTTTCTGACTGTCCTGTGGATTCAAATATACTATACAGACACCAGTAAAAATTATATGTAAATATCTGGATAAAAGGAAAGATACAACATATTTTATGATGCATGAAAGTATAAACTGTTTGAATATATATTTTTTCTAGTGTTCTGACAAGATGCTAAAGCTAATATTTTCACTTGATATATTGCATCTGCTTAACTTCAGCACCTTTTGTTTGTGCTTCAAGTATGTGTGTCAGTTTGTTTTAATAAGGTATGTGTTTTTTTTTTTTTTTTTTTTTTTTTTTTAAGTATCCTGTTTTGTGAATTTGAGAGATTTATTTTAAAGAAAGTATTTCTGTAAAATTGTGTTCCAAAGATGCACACTAAGACAAATTATATCTTACATTTTAAATGTAAGGTAAGGTGACAAAGTCATATTCTAATATGTAAATAATGAGATTGTAAAGCTTTGCATGCAGTTTTAGAGTTCATTAATCAGTGCCAAGAAATAACAACTACTGTCATTATACTACACATTAGTTTTATAATAACTATCCAGAGGTTTTATGGAAGAAAGTCTTAATATTTTCAGAGTTTATCCTGGTAACTGTAAAAAAAAGATATATAACACAGTATATTTTAATTAATTTTAAATTGTAAAAACCTGAGAGTACAAACAATATTATCCCTAATAGAGCTATCTTTCTGCACACAATTACACATTTGCACACTACAATTATATTATAATATAATTACCTGAAATGCAAAATACAGACCACCGTGGCTTATGAAAGTGACAGAGCTGTTGGGTACTTTATGGCATATACCGTACTTCATGCAAATGAACATACCGGTTTTGACCTCCACCCCTGTAAAGCAAGAACCCAGAAAGCACAGTCAATCTGCATGAATGTTACCTTTTAAAACTCATGGCAATGCTGCTCTGATTTTAACTGTGTTTATTTAATGTGATCAGTGTTTCAAATAACCGTAATAGTTGAAGCAAGATTATGAATGCCATACCAATACCCACTGCTGATTAGATCGCCCAGTATTAGGCGTGTGGATGTGATCCATTCTCCTGACTAGCTCTACTCCTTAGTGTTTTGAGGCATGAACAGTTGGTACTTATTGATGCTGAGTACAGATCTCCCAAAAACATTTTGGAAAATGTAGCTAGTATTGCTCTAATGCAGAGGGTGCTGGTATACATTTTAATGAACATTTTTCTTTCAAAGGGGAAAAGGAATTGTCAAGATGTGAAGGTTAAAACATGATACAACAGCTGACCCAATTCCACACACACTGTGATATCTGCTGCTATTTAACTGGATTAGTCCTCAACTCCTAGAGCACATTCAACCTGTCCAGTTCCTCTAGATGTAAACAACCCCCACCCCCCCTTTTCAGATTTTTCTGAAAGAAATGTTGTACTTTAACATAACAGTGCATGGTTGATATGTTGTAAAAAATATTGTTTTCCTTAACCACTGCTGTGTGCTGTCCAAGTGTTTAAATAAAAAAAAGAAAAAAAAAGAAAAAATAATTATAAAATACATCATGTATATAATAATTAAGGGTCTAAATAATAATAATAAAAAAAATGTATTTATGCATCAACTCATCTGTGGAGTGTATAGATTATTGTCTGAAATGCATGATGTCCCACCCTCATAGATTTACCTGTGTGGCAAAACATGAAATTTATATATAGATAGATATATAAATTTCATGTTTTTTTTTTTTTTTTAAATATATATATATATATAGATCTATAGAATCTAGATAGATGTGTGTGTATATATATATATATCATATATAGATTATATATATATATATATATATATATATATATATATGGATACATGTCAGAGGATTATTTAGTGTACACGTTAATTGCTGATGACATTATATTCCTAGTATTAGTGAATGTTTATGATTTGTAAAATTAGTCAGATTAACTCCACACACCAAGGGAACTCCCAGTCTTCATGTTGCTTGGGTCAGGAGAAAAAAAACACTCTCTTTCCCAGAGATCCTTAAACTAATCCTTGTTGGCGCCAGAATATTGTCCCTCCTCCATAAAACCCCGCACCCGCTTAGTAACACTGTCCAATTTTCTGTAATGTATTCCGGGATCTATAAGAGCCCATGCAGTAAGGAGTGGCAAATACATGGGCAGATTTAAAATCGGTTCCCATTCAGGACATTTGCAAGGCTGGTACCTGGTCATCTGTCAACACTTTTGCAAATCATAACTTGGATGTGTCTTTTTGTCAACCAAACTTTTCTGTGGAGTTCTTCGATTACGAATAAACCATACAGTGGCTTGCGAAAGTATTGACCCCCCTTGGCATTTTTCCTATTTTGTTGCCTTACAACCTGGAATTAAAATTGATTTTTATTTGGATTTCATGTAATGGACATACACAAAATAGTCCAAATTGGTGAAGTGAAATGAAAAAAATAACTTGTTTAAAAAAATTCTAAAAAATAAATAACGGAAAAGTGGTGCATGCATATGTATTCACCCCCTTTGCTATTAAGCTTCTAAATAAGATCTGGTGCAACCAATTACCTTCAGAAGTCACATAATTAGTTAAATAAAGTTCACCTGTGTGCAATCTAAGTGTCACATGATCTCAGTATATATACACCTGTTCTGAAAGGCCCCAGAGTCTGCAACACCACTAAGCAAGGGGCATCACCAAGCAAGCGGCACCATGAAGACCAAGGAGCTCTCCAAACAGGTCAGGAACAAAGTTGTGGAGAAGTACAGATCAGGGTTGGGTTATAAAAAAATATCCGAAACTTTGAACATCGCACAGAGCACCATTAAAGCCATTATTAAAAAATGGAAAGAATATGGCACCACAACAAACCTGGCAAGAGAGGGCCACCCACCAAAACTCACGGACCAGGCAAGGAGGGCATTAATCAGAGAGGCAACAAAGAGACCAAAGATAACCCTGAAGGAGCTGCAAAGCTCCACAGCGGAGATTGGAGTATCTGTCCATAGGACCACTTTAGGCCGTACACTCCACAGAGCTGGGCTTTATGGAAGAGAGGCCAGAAAAAAGCCATTGCTTAAAGAAAAAAATAAGCAGACACGTTTGGTGTTCGCCAAAAGGCATGTGGGAGACTCCCCAAACATATGGAAGAAAGTACTCTGGTCAGATGAGACTAAAATTGAGCTTTTTGGCCATCAAGGAAAACGCTATGTCTGTCGCAAACCCAACACCTCTCATCACCCCGAGAACACCATCCCCACAGTGAAGCATGGTGGTGGCAGCATCATGCTGTGGGAACGTTTTGCATCGGCAGGGACTGGGAAACTGGTCAGAATTGAAGGAATAATGGATGGCGCTAAATACAGGGAAATTCTTGAGGGAAACCTGTTTCAGTCTTCCAGAGATTTGAGACTGGGACGGAGGTTCACCTTCCAGCAGGACAATGACCCTAAGCATACTGCTAAAGCAACACTCGAGTGGTTTAAGGGGAAACATTTAAATGTCTTGGAATGGCCTAGTCAAAGCCCAGACCTCAATCCAATTGAGAATCTGTGGTATGACTTAAAGATTGCTGTACACCAGCGGAACCCATCCAACTTGAAGGAGCTGGAGCAGTTTTGCCTTGAAGAATGGGCAAAAATCCCAGTGGCCAGATGTGCCAAGCTTATAGATACATACCCCAAGAGACTTGCAGCTGTAATTGTTAAAAAAGGTGGCTCTACAAAATATTGACTTTGGGGGGGTGAATACTTATGCACGCTCAAGTTTTCTGTTTTTTTGTCTTATTTCTTGTTTGTTTCACAATAAAAAATATTTTGCATCTTCAAAGTGGTAGGCATGTTGTGTAAATCAAATGATACAAACCCCCAAAAAATCCATTTTAATTCCAGGTTGTAAGGCAACAAAATAGGAAAAATGTCAAGGGGGGGTCAATACTTTTGCAAGCCACTGTATTACAAGTTAACTTCATCTTCCAGTTGAGGTTCAACCCTATAAATGCATTGTACTGTACCAGCAAGTTACATCTGAAAATAATAATTTTCTAACATTATTTCAAATACACACATTGTACATTTTCTTATTACATTAAACTACTGTATATAAAAGCACAAGAATAATCTATTTGATTAAAAAAAAACACAAAAAACTTTGACATCTTTAGGAACTGCCAGCAATAATTTACTTGAGCTATAGATAATTATTCATTATTATTAAATTAATGACTATATAGGTTACAATTAAAGACTCTACAAAGTTTAAATATCTCATACAGTATAAACTCGGCTGCAGAAATATACTGTAAGGAAGTATATTTTAAATCCAGTTTAAAAATAAGGATGGGATTCACAGGTTTTATTTAACATGTCATTTTACCAGACAATGCAGAAAATGTTGTGTATTTTTCCATACTATTCTTCCATTCATATTTTTATTTTATAAAGAAATAATTTTCTACTATTTACTAAGTAGGAAGGCTCGCAATAGAAGTGGATAAGCGTTACTCATGCACATATGTTGGTTCTATTGTTTGTAAAAGGTAGTTGCGTCAATGAAACATACAAAGTATGGATTATTTAAGCATAGTTGGCATTTTCAAAAGAAACCCAATGTAAATACTTGGGAACAAAAATGATCTAAATGTATTTATTTGCAGTTAAAGATCCATTACAGTAGGTTCTGCAGCAAAGTGGTTACATTTTTCAAACAAAAAAAATTTACTAAACTGACAAAACAGAACACAATCCTGTTCAGTGTGGTGTTTTTTTTTTTTTTTTTTTTTTTTTTTTATTTACAGACTGCACTTTTATTATTATTATTATTATTATTATTATTATTATTATTATTATTATTATTTTATTATTTTAATTTTAATTTTACTGCATCTTCAACAAGGTTACTAAGAACTAAACCTCAGATGAGCACAAGAGAATAATCTATTTCTTCCCAGGCAGTGGGAGCACGGGGTTATTTGAATTCCTGTTTTGAAGTTATTGTATTTTTGTTTAAGTCATGCGAGACCAGACACATTATAGCTTTCACAGGCCAAAGAGCTTTCAAAACAAGTCAGGGATAAAGTGGTAGAGAGGCACAGAGCAGAAGGGTACAAGAAAATTTCAAAGGCGCTGATTACCCCGTGTAACAATATTTTTTATTTTTATTTTTGGGTTCCTGGGTAGTAAGTGTTATTTCCTAATTGCTTATGCCTCAAAAGTATAGAAAATGGCTATTATTCCCCACAAACTTTGATTTTGTGACCAGGACAGTGATATTTCAAAATATCACTATTTCCAATGGGAAAACAGGAAATGTGTGCCTTTTCGTTCACATAAAGTCAGAAAAAAACAACATATGAATCCAAATTAACATGTATTTATACTAAAGTAATACAAAAATTACTACAAAAGATTTAGAAGTGAGTAGTTTTTTGAGATTTACGATTATACTGTATTTAAAAAGCATCTGGATGACACTGCAGACGTGGAAAAAAGGTTTTGTCTTTAGACAAGACAAAAATTGAACTTTTCAGTCTAAATTCCAAGCGTTACGTCTGGCACAAGCCTGACACTGTGCGTCACCCAGTCAACACCATCCTAACTGTCAAGCATGGTGGTGGCAGCATAATGTAATTGGGATGCTTCTCTTCAGCAGGGACTGGGAAGCTCGTCAGGATAGAGGGGACAATGGATGGTGCAAAGTACAGGTGAATCCTTGAGGAAACCGGTTTGAGTCGGACAAGACTGAGACTGGGGAAGAAATTCACATTTCAGCAGGACAATGACCCAAAGCAAAAGCCAAAGTGGAGTTGTTGAACAAGAAGAGAATTAATGTTCTTGAGTGGCCCAGTCAAAGTCTTGACTTGAATCCAAATGAAATTTTATGACGAGACTTGAAGACTGCAGTCCACTGATGATCTCCAACAAACTTACCAAAACTGGAGCAACTTTCCCTTGAAGAATGGGCAAAAATGTCACCATCCTACTGTGCAAAGCTAGTAGAGACCTATCTAAAAAGACTCATGGCAGTAATTGCTGCAAAAGGTGCTTCTACCAAGTACTGACTTCAGGGGCTGAATATCTTTGCAACCAGTAAATTTCATTTTGTACATTTTCTTTGCAAAGAAAATGTGTGTGTGTATATATATATATATATATATATATATATATATATATATATATATATATATATATATATATATACACACATGCGCATACCATTTCTGGACTTTCAAGTCTCCGGAAGGGCATTGTCATTATATTTAAAATTGGCAGGAATAGAGGCCACTACAACCTTGATTACCTTTGTTTGCAGAATAAAATAAAATGCAGGCATATTCACATATATCTACATATAGAACGTTCTCTGTTCCAATGAAAACAGTATAAAGAGTTTGTCGGGTCCTTTGATTAGTCCCTTACTAAATATTAATATTGCCACATGTACCCCGAGCAAAATGTAAATACCCTATCTGTCTTTTAAGTACACAAGTTCTGTATTGCTGTTGATTCATCATCACATATACTGTACCTAAATTACTTTGGAATCGACGAGCACTCATACATAACCAATTGGGTAATTTCTTGAAAACATGATGTTTGCTACAATGATCACTGATACTGTAACAGACTAACAGCAAGAACAAGATTTATAGTGGTGATGGCTCTGTATTACACAAAAGTCTGATTTATTAAAACATCTTTGGTTTGCCAGTAGTTTGACATTGAAAAAAAAACAAAACAAATAAATGTAGGGCTGGCCCATATATACATTTTAATAGTACCTCAAGCACAATTTATTGGAAATGGTATATTTAATTGATCACTGCTATTGCAGATGCCTGAATATCAGCACCAAAACACCCCAAAACTAACCTGTGCTTGACAGAATGTTGTTTCTACTTCAGTTTTTCACCTTTGAAAGTCCGTGTATCCATCTTTCAGCATAAAAAAGAAAGTATTTGTGGTGCCACTTGCAAACTTAATATGGCTAGATATCAGTTGATCTCATCTAGGATGAAGTGAACAGGAATATAAATCAATGCATTCCGGACCAAGTCTGGAAGCATCTCTAAAATGCTATGAGGGTAACTACAGAGTAAATGCTAGGTATTACAGAATACTTTATACCTTCCAGGTAGTGATCAAGGACAAACAGAAATACCTGATAGTCGTGTAGTTAACAAAAAAAATATTCAAAGTAGCACCTGGAAGGTCCGGTATTTCCCAACACTGTCCACCCTGGAGGGTCTTATTGCACTTACAAATTGGGTAACTGTTACAAAAAAAAGACAAAAGCAAGTTTAAACAGATAAGTTTTATTTATTTTTAATACTGATGAGTAGATGGCTCAAGGATATGCTTACTTTTTCTATTGAAAGTTAATGTCCCCCCTCCCTGCCAAGGGTACTAGCCAATGAGATGCCAGGAAATAAAAAGCCAATTTTCAAACTATATGTATTCCACCTACTCCCAAAATGCAAGTTTGAGTTTAATAAAAAAAAAAATAAATAAAATAAATCATGTAAATTGGTGTTTCTTTGGCTGTTTTAAATTGTTGCTGATATTACAGTAAGTTAAAATGTTCTAATGTGCAATAAAAATAATAAACCCAGGTGTAATTACAATAAAAATATATTGTTCTTTGAAAGTGTTTATTGGAGACAAGAGAAAATGAAATCATGTTAGATCATATTATATGTTCTGTCGTTTTTAATGTTAAAGCTCTGAATCTTTATTGGTGTTCTTTCTGTGTCGTATTGTATGCATACTATTTATTGCACAGCATTTTCTTTGTGCTGAGCTTATGAAATAACAGGGTTTTGCATGCATTAACAATTTAATTTATTCTCATTACATTTAAATGGTAAACTCTGGGTCAAGATTCATGTATAAATGAGCTATTTGATTTTAGAAGTCTAACTTCACTCAGTCAGTACATAGCAAATGTTTATGGTGCTTTAAATATGTGCAATGCAAAAAAAAAACATAAAATAAAAAAAACATTTAATGAGGTACACCATCCTCACATTAACATACACCCCTTCCTCCATTTCAGTATATAAACACATAATAAAATACAATATATATAATAAAGTATTTTTTTTTAAAACATGTCTCTAAGGATAAATATTAGTGCTGGTTATGACATTTCTGCTATATTACTCCATCGGCTGTGCTGTGGTGATTTTCACTTGCCACATGATGAAAGACTGTCCGGTATTTCTATGTAAATAGATTCAGAATTGTGAAAGGGCTGAGCATATTTGGCACTGCAAAAACCACAAGAAATCTTATGAAATGAGGTACGCAAATGAATAGGTTTATACATTTTAAAGCAGCACTTTTAGGATACTTCACTACTTAAAACATACAAATAGACCTGTCTGGTAAGAATGTATTAAACCAATTCTCTCCCTGATCACAGAGAATGTATGGTTTGTACAATGTACAACTTTAAGACCACAAAGTTGGTTCATTACAGTAACTTTGCATGTATTCAAGACTAGTAGCATGTTCTGAGCTAAAAAAACAGCAGTGATGTAGTTTGTTTTCATTTTTGAAAAAAAAAAAAAGTCTCCTAGTGTTCCATTTATAGGGCTTGTACGACACTGTGTTGCATGTTGTAACTGGACATGTACCGATGTAGAATATGTACCGTATTCCTTTGAATTTAAGACGCAGCCCAAATTTCCTACTCTCAATTTGAGGAAAACATAAATATGCATTTGCAAATATACAACCTCAAATACGCATATGGAGGCACTTTGCAACAGTCTGCTAACACACGAAGCATTACAGTTATGTGTGGCTTTTCATTTCCAGTTGTCACACTTGTTTTTCTCCCAGTTTGTAAACTGTGGTATTTGCTTGGCATGTCGAAAACTATGGGGGTCTGCTCAGCATTTCCAATCTGTCCAAGCTGGTACAGTTTGTTAGAAATGCTGAAATTGTAAAAGCTTCTCTTCAAATTCCTTAGGAAGCTAACGGCAATTGAAAATTGTTGCTTGTGTGTCATGAATGATTCGAGACCAGGATGGAACGTTTTGGTTTGTCTTTTCTCGGCAGTAAGTCATGTCGCTGTTTGTGTACTCTGGCAGTCACATCTTTTGTTGGTGGTTTAATACATGCATCACTATACTGTAATCGATTTTAAAATGCAGGCTATTTTTGAGAAGAACATCTTAAATTCGATGGAATACAGTAAAAACACTGCATATTTAAAACATGTAAATATGTAAATACCATAAATTCAAACACATCACCTTTATTGTGGCACAGTTGGCTTTTAAACATTTTTTTACATGTATCGGTGTACAAGCAGATGTTTTCTGCAAGATTATAGTAAGTCAATTATTTCCTTTCAGTTTGCTGCAGTTTATCAAATATTGACAATGTAGTACAGTATCTTGTAAGTTTTCAACCCAGCAATGTAAAAATTCCCTGATGTGCAATACTTCATCTTAAAAGAAAAAAAAAATCACAAGTTTAAAAAAAAAAAGAAAGAAAATCTCTACACTGGTTTGTATATTTTAAACCAACAAAAATACCTTGATGAAAAACATCTGGAAGTTATACTGAATTCAGGGTTTAAGAGTTGGTGGCTAATAATTTATTTTGCTACTTTTTTTTCACATGGCTGCAGTGATTGGATAAAAAAGTAAATCCTCTAATAGCACACTGATTCAGTGAATGGGTTGCAAACTCACAAAAAAACACATGGGATCTGTAACCGTGCTATACTCATTCAGACCTTTGACAGGGTATCTAGCCTGCCGTTTCTAGAGTAGAACCACTGTACATATATACAGGAGAAATAATCTTCTGTTTTCACCCATGACCTTGGGGATGAAACTTTAAGGTTAAAATCCAGCATCTGGTTTGATGAAAAGTGCAGAGAATGCAAATGCCAAGAACACAATGCCACCTACAATTGTAACTGAAAAAGAAAAGAAAAACACATTTATTAAGAGTTGCATACCCACTAAAGATGAAGTTAGTGTTAGCACATTAACCCATTAAGTACCAAATACATTGTTCTATGAAAAAGCAGAACACAAGCTGCATTTATGTAATTTGATACATTACATTTAGACTTAACTTTTGCAGTTAAAGTTAGAGTAAGGTATCACAAAAATATAGTTAGAAAGAAAATTAAAATAACAGGTAGATGCCAGTTAAAAATACAGCAAAAAATTGAAATGGTACTTAATGGTTAGGTTTCAGAGGCCAAAGAGAGATACATTTGTATCATAATTAGACATTAATAATTTCTAGGTTTAACTTTTATGGTGTCAGGATTTTTTGCTATGAATGTGCAGAAATGACACAAAAAAATCCAGAATTTCTTGGAAATACCAATAAAGGATAACATAGCAAGTTAAATTTAGACATTACATTTATACCCAGGTATTTAATTTATTATATATATATATATACACACACACACACACATATATATACACATATTCAAAACCTCATTACGTGTCCTACTGTTTGAGTGTTTGTTGTGTGTACGGGTGTGCAGGTAGCTGTTGATTGTGGGTATTTCTTTGCTTTTGGATGACTGAGGGGGAATTACCTACTATTGGAGCAAGAACTGCATTCTTTTTGCACTGCAAACTGCTACTTCGCTGCCACTGCTGAAAGATGCAATGCCATTGTGCTACCAGTCTGGATGTATTCACAACCACGTCATCTCCACATTACTATCTTGCACCTGCAGCATCAACCCGGGCCAGCTGAACTACGACTGCTGGAGACGACTTTTTGGTTGGGATTTTTGTAATAACTGGTTCCCCAAGTATCCGTTACAGAATTGGTGGCTCGCACGATGAAAAATTACTCTAAATTCCAATAACCACTACACCCGTATTTCACTTGCGTCCCTTTTTATTCCCATTACAAAGCAAGCTGGCACCACAGACCCCAGGATTGTAGTAGAACTTCACTGCTGGTCTCTTTGTTACCCACCACGGGGTCTGTGTATGAATTAACCCAGTTGTCGAGTGGTTTGTATGCAAATGAGTCTAGGGCTGAAGAGGATTGTGGGGATGATGAGGCTGAGAATGTGAGCTTGCTAGAATTTGAAAATGTAATTGAGGTTATAAATAAACGCGTGGCAGATTAAGAGGATGAAGTTCGCACTGCCCAACAAAGCAGTATAAATAGAGAAAAAGGCTTAGGGAGATATGGATCAGAGATTCGAGGAGGTTGGAAAATTTAGTTTCTTCAACAGCAATAGAATATGAGAGAGCAGTGGTTGACTGTTTTAAGCACCGGCATAGCTGGTGGGAAACTGAGCTCAGGAAAAACACTAAAAGAATTAGCATAACTAAAACACAGTTCAAGGCCCGAAAGCACATTTGCGGGGCTGTCTTTGGCCCCCATGGTAACACAGAAAAAGGACAGCAAACTTCCAACTAAAATTAACTTCCCTGAATTTGGAGAGGGTCAAACTAACTCTGATGCAGCAGTGTACAGAGTACAGTGTATCTATGCAATATTTTCAGCACTAAGACCTATGGGAGAACAGGAAAAAATGTCTACTTTGTCTTTAGTTTTAAAAGGACCCGCTAAAAGCTGGTAGATAGCGGAACGGCCACAAGCAGGCCCATTTTAAACTTTTCTTAAAGCTTTTTTTGTCAACTGACCTAACTGACTCTAAGACAACTTATGACTACAGAGCTACCTGTATGCGCTGGAGACCTGACATCAAGGAACCAGAACCTCAGAGGAGGACTTTAAACAACGACAACCCCAAGCTTACAAGTAGCCTTTGCTGGACCTGAAGATTGTGACCGAGTTGGAACCTTGGTGGAGTGGGACCAGTCAAGTGTGAAGCAATACTGGGCCAAGGTCAATGTCCAGAACCCAGCAGAGAAGAAGAACACCAAATACACCACAAAGAAAACTGCAGAGGTCAGTGTCATTCACGTGATGCCAAAAAGCCAAATCTGTCAATGCGCACCACTCTAACCTTTCCCACTTGGTGGTGAAGATTGCAGCCCAAAGGGTGGACAGTCCAGCTCTTAGACAGAGGCAGAACCTTCTCATTGATGCAAGACCAGCTATGGAGGAAGATTAGGACTGAATGGGAACCTAACAACCTGTTATGAGCAAACTTTCGCTGTCACTGACGGTTAGTCACACGAAATCACTCGGTAAGGCACATGTCACTCTTGATTTCCATGGGTGGTTCTGGTCATTCAACATCTTTCTCATGGCTGACCATCATCTGGCATTTCCTGTAGTCTTCGGGCTAAACTTTCTGGAGAGAACCCAGTCGAGATTTCAAGCACAGACGTTACGGAGTGAAACATCAAGATCAATATCACTTTTATCCCTTTGTAGAGAGAGTTGAGTGGGTCATCATGGTGTGTGGGAGATACCGGAGGTCATGGTCTGAATGTGTATTTCGCAATGCAACCCCAGCCCTGTGTGAAAACTGTACCACCAAAAGGGGAAAAAACAGCGTATAACCTGAGAGGTCACAGAAAGGACGTCCTGAGTCACTGCCCTCACCTTCATCCCATCAGTCGGATGAGTTGAAAAAAATGAACCAGTGGTCCACTGTCTAACCAAGGCCTAGGAGTAACAAGACAAAGTACCAGAGGAGTCGGGCTACAGCGTCGCCCCCTTGAAGCGCACCATTATACAACATCAACTAGAGCAGATAATTAAAGATGGAGTGACTGAGCAGTCATCTTCAGCCTGGTCATCTCCTGTGGTCTTGGTGGAAAAGAAAGGATGATTATATTGATTACCAACGACTCAATAACAAGAAACACTGATGCCTACCCAATGCCTTGGGTCCATGAGATCTTGGGAGTTCCTCCAGGGTGCGTCTGTGTTCAGCACTCTTCACTTTAGGTCAGGATATTGACAAGTGGCTATGGAGCCATACAGCATTCAGAAGACCACTTTCATTACTCCCTCTGGTCTTTACCACTTTAAAGTGATGCCTTTTGGGCTAAAGAATTCTGCAGCGACCTTCCATTGCCTGATGGAGCAAGTGCTTGGTGACCTGAAGGGCCAGTGCTTTCTTGTCTACATTAGCAATATCATTATCTACTCTCCCAATGAAGCCCAACATTATGAAGACCTTCATCGTGTCTTCGACCATCTTCACTCTTATCTGGACAAATGCCACTTCTTCAAAGTCTCTCCCTTAAGGAGGACCAGCAGTTTTTGATTCTGTCATGTTGATATTAGAAATGCATTCCACGCTTTGCTGATCTTTCTCTTCCCTTGAACAACCTTAAGAAAGGTGTACTATGGAAATGGACTGGTGCTTTCCCTAGCCACCCAAGTGTTTTAATTCTCTCTTTTTTTTTTTTTTTTTTTTTTTAAAAAAACACCAATAGCCAAATCATGATACTTTACATGCTTGGCCAGGCAACATACAAGGCAGCGCTGTATGAATTTTTAATTAGAGCTATACCTCTAAGAGACAGCAATCCCACAATCCCTTGCTATTAAGGCAGAAAGAGGGAACAAGGAAGGGAAATTCAAAACCTCAATGCGAGTCCTATTGTTTGAGTGTTTGTTGTGCGTAACAGGTGTAGACCAAGTGGATACAGGACTACATTCCCTCAGGGTTGGAATTAGAGCCAGGATGGGAAACACCTGGCTCTAATAGAATGAGACACACCTGCCTGCCGTTAAGCAGGCAGGTATATAAAAGCGGGTAAAAATGTGAGAGGGCTGTCTGTGTGAAGGCTAAGGCTTGTGAATAGACCCAAGGGGGTGAAACTGTGTAACAAAGGTATTGTAAAGTGTGTACTGTGTGCAACTTGTATACTGTATGTAAGCCATCTAGTTAAGGACTAGGAAAAAGTTTAGTTTGTGCTCCCACTTGGAGTTAGGCTTTTGTTTTGATTGTGATCTGTGTGAATATAAGTGCAAAACTACAGTTTATGCGTCAAATATTTCAAAAGGCGCAGACCAGCCACCCTGCAGTTATGATCTTTCCCATTTGTACATAGTTTCTCTGGTGTGTGGTAATAAATTAGTTAAGGCTGAACCGGTGTGTTTTTTTTTATTTTATTTTGCTGTTGGCTGGTTTCCAAAGTGTGAATCTGTCCATTAATAGGGAACTGTAAATATCACAGAAAATGGTTTCCCTTTTCCATAATACCAAGGCTTTATCAAGTTACTGTAATGCTTTACTTCTGCTCAACTACAGCTTCATGTATTCCCATTAAAATAATAATAGCCTACCGGTTCTGACAGATATTTTCTGTGCTATCATTCTTCCTCCAATCACTGCAAGTCCTGTACATAAGCAATGCCCAAGTGTTCCACCAACTGCTACTCCAAAGGGATCCTAGAACAAATGCAATGTAAAGGTTTTAACAAAACATTTTATTTATAATATTAAATTTGTTTTAGCTTTATAATAACTAATGATATAATAAACTGTGGACTATTAGGCTATGGCAAAGCCAACAGTAGAGGTAACAAACTCCAGCTTTATCCAGTAGTTAAGCTAACCTATCAACTCTGCTTTTGAGCATGGACTGTGGAAAACTGCATAGTGGACTGCTTTCTTCAAGGAATCAAGCAACATAAATGTTTGCAATTTTTCAGAGTGGTTCTTATTGTAATTACTAAAATAGATTTAAAAGTACAATGCCTAGGTGTCTCTTAACAGATGTCTATGTCAGGCAGCTAGAACTAATGTAAGCTAGATCAGCCAAAGCACCCTCACCCTCTAGTGCACAGCAGACTGCCAGCAAAACAAAGGGAAGCTTGACCCAGAGAGGCAGAGCCATAGATGGTGCTCATAGATGGTGCTCACAGTTACTTCAATAAAGACACTTTGACTGACCCGTGTTACATGTATCTATGACAGGCAAATAAAACTGAAAAGCAGCTCAGAATAATAATAATAATGTAATTCTGAAATATGCATATTTCCTAATTATCCATTGTTGTTTTGTAACTATGTTTTTATTAATAATAATAATAAAAGTACCTAAGTAATTGCAATAAGAACTTAAAATGATTGCAAACATTATAAAAGGTAAGGGAACAGTCAACAAATTAAAGCAAAAATTTGAAGCTACTTATTTTACTATTTTCCAGACAAAACAAAAACTATTATTAGAACACTACTTATTTCTGCATCATCACCAAATTAGCTTGTACATAGCAGGCTCTAGCTGGAGCCTGTATAGTTCTTGGCTAGCTAACTACAAGCATGCAATCAAATAGAAGACTCCAAATACCTCCCTTGCTGCCAGGACAATCGTTGTTAGCTGAGACCGGTCTCCCCATTCTGCAAGAAACGTGAGTGTAAATGCCTGAACGAAGATTGGAGAAATGATATTGTGCCAGCTCTTCTGTGGCATCATGCTTCCTGCCCCAGCTTCAACATCTGGGCTGCCGTTCACCAACTTGGATCTCTGGAGCTGCAATATATCAAATACATTACCACCACATCATGCTATTTAAATCCTTGTAATGTTCCATTTGTAATCTGGGAGTTAATCTTATCTACTCTATACTGTATGTATAATGCAAGTTCCTGATATCATATGTATATAATTCAAAATAAAAACCGGGTTACGTAAAAGACATACAAAATACTACACAGGTATTTCTTCATTGTATAAATTGAAAGTCATATGCGTTTTCTAATTTTTATTTTTGCTTTGACGTGTACTCATTAACCCTTCGCAGTCCATTTATTCAGCACTTGTCAGGCACGTCAGGTCCAATTTATTTTCATACACGCTGTTTATTTTACACGCGCGGTCTAAAATTTTCACCGTAAAACAGGTTTAAAAAGGCATTGAATCGCAAAAGGACACTCAGTACTGTATCTCCAGCCAACCCCCACCCTTTGTTTGCTGTATTTTTCACACACCTCTTTATAGATGTGCATACAGATAAATCCTCTCCTGATCACTCGTTTTATCACCAAACTCCTCATTAATGCGATCCAAGTCATTATTTTATTACTACACTTCATTCGGCTACTATCGGTCTCACTCGACCATTGAAAGGTTTTCTCAGCTTTGTCCAGAGAAAAGATGACTAAAGACCTGCGCTTTACGTCTTTTTGATGAACCGGAAAGGGAAAATTATAATGTCGGACCTGGTCCAACACAGGACCGAAAAGGGTTTAATCTGATACTGTTGTTCCAAACGTTGTGATTTTTTTTTTTTTTTTTTTTTTTTTTTTTTTTTAGTGTTGGACAAGTAGAATGGTTACCTGGTAAGGTAAACCTGACTGTTGGGAGGATATTCAGTGGTTTATCAAAATTCCTGCCTCCTTACCAGCCTGCTGGTAACTGAAAAACTGCTTTCCAGTCTACCCACAATATATTATGTATCAGAGCAGGCTGGCACGATTAGAACCTTAAACACCACATTAGTAACTTGCCAGAATTCTCAAATTACCCTTCAATAAGCTAATTCTACTTTTACAACTGCAAGTACACATTGGTATATTTGGGAACAAAGCAACCCGAGATGAAAGTGATATCAGAACCCTAGACTTGATGCACTTACTTCTTCATCTTTTTTCTTAATCTCTGCTTGCACTTCCTCCAGCTCTTCCTGTCCCTCGTCAGCACTCATTTTCAACCCCTCTCGAAGCATTCGGATGCCAAATATAGCAAACAATGCTGTCGACACATAGTAGGTATATATTCTGGGGATGATAGTCGTGGCATACCCAAACAGAACTGTAAAAGATATTATTTTAAAAACATTAATCCATATGTCATTCACAGATGCTGGCATATTTCTCTCCTTATGCTTTGATCAAAAATGTTTACATTTCATTGTTTTCTTGATTTTGGAAAAGTTTTCTACATCAAATGAAAGCTGTCCTCAATATTATATCAATGCATTTAACACATTACACTTTCATAATAAAGCCACAGTACTGTATCAGCTTAATTTTTAAACTTTCTAAAAAAGCACCCTTCATATGATAACGGAATCTGGACTACCATACAAATACTTTCGAACAAAATAAATAGGCGCACCCAAAATGCATGGTAACAAGGTCACATTACAGAAGAGGTTGTACAACCAGAAATAACAGTGGTGATAATGAAGCGGTAACTTCATCACAGACCACATTACTTTCAGTAGAGCCTGCAGAGGTTTGGCTTGTTAAACAGCAAATCTCAGCTCTGCGCTATATTTTCATGTGATAATCACGACTGGGCTATATAATTGCGCTATTAGGTGTACAATTAAAACCATTTCCAGTCTGACTTGTGGTAAAACTTTTATATCGTTAAGCTGCACACTGGTAAAACTGACTTAACTAGAACACCATTCCCCCTTAAAACTTTACTAACCTGATAAACAGGTCATCACCCCTAGTGCAAGCATTGCTCCAGCCAGCACGGTCAAGCGATTGTAGCGCATGGCCATGATAGCTGCAATAAAGAAGGTCTTATCACCCAGCTCAGAGACAATGATAACAGATATTGCAGCCACAAAGGCATGAATAAACCCCAGGTTCCCTTTGGTGGCAGCATCCTCACCCACTGCTGGACCTATAAGAAGCTGGGTAGGCAACTTCTGCAAAGAAACAAAACGCAGACATATATAACAGTCCAGTGCAAAACACAACTCGAACCAAGCCAAATGTAAAGACTTTTCTTTTAGCTTATTATAAATGGAAACTTGGTTGAACAGTACCATTCAACAGTCAGCAATAAAAAATATTTCCAACGTGTATGAAATTGTCACCATTATACAAGATGTTAACAAGCCAACCAGTGATGTTGCTTTTATTTCATCCAACACCTGCTTTTGTTTAATGAATTGTTAACATGTCATAAGCACTATTATTAATATTTTCTGGATAAAATATACAATATAGTAAATAGAATAATAACAAAAGTTTTGTACAATTTTAGCAAAAAAAAAAAAAAAAAAAAAACAGGAAAGTTCATTGATTGAAATCCAGAACAGGTGAATCTGAATCCGTTGTAAGTATTGTCTTATTATCATTGTTGCACCGATTAGGATTTTTTTGTGATAAAAATAATTGACAGATACTGACTCTGATTAATACCATTTTTCTTCATCATTAATAATACAAATGCACACCAGGATTTCTGTGCACTTGAAAATGTACTTGAGCTTTAACAAAATACAAGCCACAAACATTTTATTTGCTGTTTGTATTTTGACAGGTCAACTGCCAAAAGTGAATTTAGTAAGTTAATATTTATACATGCATTGATGGGGTGACTTACTAAATTAGTGGTATTCAGAGTTAAAGCTAAACTAAAGCCTGCATTTAATATAAACGCATACATTTAAACCTGCGCTAAACTTAAAAATCTGTGTTTTAGAATTTGTATTCATAGTGCATCATTTAACACTGCACACATGAAATACAAATTAAAATAATCTAACCTTGAAAAGTGGTTTTATTTTGAAATATTGTATGACTGTGTTCAAAGGTAAATCAGACATGCTTGTTTCAGATACAGCCTAGCAGAAAACACAAGCACCAGTGTTCAAGAATTTATTTCCTAGATCATTGCGTAGATTTGTGTTACAAATGCAGTTAAAAATGTAAAAGCTTGTATGGTTACACTATACTGTATGTATACCAGCCAGTTTCTTATTTACTACTGGTACCTGATACAAAGCAAAGGTCCAGGAAACACAGACGATGAACTGCGCGAAAATAATTGGAAAGTGCAAGCACACAACCAGTGGTTGTGCATAAACACCGAACATATACACTGCGTTAACATGAGCAGTAAAAGTTAGCAAATCACCCCTGATTACTGGAACGTATCACTCCACTGATCGTTCTTGGATTCAGTTTAGTTTTCACTGATAGTAGGGGCATACAGCCACAATACGCGTTCAATTAGACAGTAGATAAAGGCTTAGAATAATCAGTTAAGTGCTTGGACACATGACGTGGTGTAGCACTTATAGTCAAGTCCAGAATCACGTTTCATCATGGCACAGTAAAATTACATTCAAACACTCTTCTAGTTCTACGGCTATTTTCCTGTATATACAACTTGAGAGGATGCCTGTAATAAACAAAAGTCGACACACGTTATAAACCGTTCTGTTTAGCTTCGATCTTTTTCTGACAAAATCCACCTTTGGGACGCTACGTTAATATTCATAAGGGGCTTAATAATAAAGAACTACACGAGTCTTTGTCGTGAGGAAAGTTGTAACACCGCTTACTGTGTTGGAAGTAGGAAGCAATCTTCCGCTTATGAAGCACTTTATGCACTGCAATAACGATGCGCTGCAATTAAATATGCGGTTTGCATGTTTTATTAGTGGTCGGTCTGCTGTCGGCTGCTCTTACCTCTTGCTGTGGATGAGACTGCTCTGGTATATGCTCTTCCTGAATACCGCGGACTCCGGCCGACGACACAAAGATAACCAGCAGGGCTAAGGCGACATTACCTCCATACCTACCAGTTTTATATAACATCTTTACAATTAAAATAACGTCCTAAAATCAGAAAATAGTGCTACAGTAAAGAAAGAATGAAAAACGATCTTTTACTCTATATACACATTATTGTTTAAGGCCGTCTCAGTTGTCTGCTGAAAACTAACCGGACCGGCTGTGCTTGAGAAAATGCTGCTCACGCCAAACGGCGATCAGCAATATGTTGCCACCCCCTTTTAGTTTTTTCAGCCATACACTTGCAGACAAAAGCATGACAGCACACAGCACTGTACTGCGATTAGTTAAGAGTGTTGTCAATCACATTGCGTCACATATTCCTTTTTTAAAGTTAGGTCGATACTTAAAAGGAAGTAAACGAGAAGCCATTGAAACCACAACTCTTATCAAAGAGCTGTGAACCGCAGCGTTTCCAGGTTCAGAACACCACACTTAAGGAGTCATCAGTTAAAGCTTTGTTGACATTTATGTAGCAGCTAGGTACAGATGGATTTTTAAAAAAAGTCAATATGCGACTACTGCATCTCTATTTAACGGGGGAAATGGACATTGTCTTCATTGTAATAGTATGTATAACTGGTTGATAAAAAAAAGAAATAAACACCTCCCATCTGTCTAAATAGACTTTCCCCAACATAATCTTTTTGTAAGACGGTTTTATTTACAATGGGCAACATGGCATATTCGACACAACAGAAACGTCTGATAGTAGGATCTATTGGCGGGTTGTTTAAGTTTCCTCAATAACTATTCAAACAACTTGAACATTTGGAGTCGTCTTTTTTATTTATAGAAAGTTGACATTCTAAAGCTTTGTCAGATTAGGAATATGTTTTTTTTTTTTTTTGGGGGGGGGGGGGTTTTGTTTCCCTATTATACAGGCTGGATCTGATCCTTTTCTACAATGGTTAAGCTTTGGGACTGTGAGGTTGACAGTTCGCTCATACTTTAGCAGCAAGCTTGACAAAGTAGAATTTTAAAAAGAGGTCTCCACATGTTCATTTATTTAAAGCAAATTAACAAACAGCATACGAAAGTAATACATCTTTAAATTCTGATTGAGGAAAAAAAACTAGAATACAAATGGTATGAAAGCCTTACGTTTCTTTGGATACGATTTAAACTTTTTAAAGTAAAACTCATGGCACAGAAAGGCAGCCAATGCCTGGCTGAAAAGCACATATAGCACCACCAGCCACCAGGTCAGTTTAGAGCCACTGAATATAACACTGAGTGAAATGTAAATTAGGAGCTCTGCAAAATAGTGTGGGCATGAAACCAACTCGAACCAGTCCCCACGAGGAATACTGTGGCCCAGGTTTACCACTTTGCCTGCAAACAACAGGAAAAGGAAATGTTGGCACTGTTCTTTCATGTTACAACTGAAGTCTTACATGCAAGGTGACCCCATTAATCCCTGATTTGCTGCAATTATCTCTCTGCGTTTCATAATGACATAGTAGCAAAAAGGGAAGAAGTTTTTTTTTAGCTAAAACTACATCTGGAGAATAAAAAACAAAATTATAGGATATTATTTATGATGCACAATGACAAACTACAAGACTGTATGAATGAGACACATAGGAATTACATTAAACGTACAAATGAACATGCTCGTGGGACGCTGCAGATTTAAGTTTTCCCTGTAATAAATGCTAAGTGTTTGAGTATCTCTTTTTAAGAACAAATAATTGGACTCACCTGAATCTCCTTTTCTAAGATTGGCAAGAATAACACAACACGTGTGTTGATGAATGGAGGCCCATATAAACATCACAATTCCAACAAGGTGGTTCCACTGTATTTGTGCAAATAATTCTTCTATAGAAAATCCTGTTAAAAATAACAACAGTTCAAAAATAATATACAAACTTATACAATCAATCTGTCACTCCCATTTGGCAAGACTGTTTTCCAGACCTCCTCAGCAAGATGGGATAGTCCAACAAGCTTGGGATCACCCCAAAAAGGCAGCAGTAACAAAATAAATGCACAGCTATTCATGCCTTTGACAACCTTAATTTATGTTAAAGATGCAAAGATGTATTTCAGCATCACTGTCAAAACTTGTACATATTAAATACAACATTCAGGGCCATTTCTCAACAACATGGATATAATATACAAAGATAGTGAAAAATACTTCTAATCAACGTTTGACATGGCATTGATTACATTTCTTTCAGCATTTGTAAAACTGAAATGAACAAACCTTTATATTCACTAGGGAATGACGTGCAGAGTACTGTTAAACCAAGAATGATATAATAACTAAGACCAAAAAGGTATTGCACTACGTGTATGACTCCACCAGAAAACACACTGATGAACACGCATTCTACGAGACGTCTGAGGGAATGCAGCCACAGCAGCATCTGGACCAGTAATACTGATAACTGGTCACCTAAAAAAGGAACAGAACATATACAGTGTGAACCATTTAAATGTAGAGTACTGCATGTCTTCTTCACAAGGGTCAGAAAACATTTTCAGGAAACCCAACAGGCTTGCAAAACATAATTATCATCATTTACGTTTTTTTTTTTTTTTTTTTTTATATTCTTGTTTCAACTGCTAGGTTTTAAGTGAAACAATCATTGAAACAGGATATAGAATGTTTTGTGAATATCAGCTAGGGTTACAAGGCTATACCGTATTATATGAAACATACCGATCCAACACCAGATTGACTTTGTAGGTAGGTTTTAGTTAAAAGATCCATACTTTCAGTTTGATTAAATCATTTTTTTTATTTTATTTTTTTGTATTTGAAAGACCTATGAATTGAGCTTATGTCCTGTTCTCGTAGGCAAAGGATATTCTGTCTATGGAGAGTGAAAATAATAGATACTAAATTATTTTCAAGGGGCAGCATTGCCCTGCGAGTATGTTTCAAGCCTACCCTGCAGGCATCAACTTTTTAGGGTGTGTGCACTGTTCAGCCCATTTTCTCCTCCCCTTCAAACTACTTGCAAAAGGTGGGCTAAGCTAAGAGCACCAAATTAATTTCACTAAGCTAGGCCAAGTAAAGAAAAGGTGTAACGGCCAAAGAAACTTGCCATTCCTCAGCTGTATGTAACGTCCATTGAATGTTCTGATAAGGATAGTTAACCATTCTGGAAAATGCTGACCCAGCAGCACTGCTTGAAGAAGGAAAGCCATTAACAGACCATTCCAAACTATGGAAACTATGTAAAAGTGGGTGAACCATCTGTAAAGACAAAATACAATAAAGTCAAACTGTCTGACATGTCTCTGGGATTACATTGTTTTTACATGTCTCCTTATCTTTTTGTGAAGTTGTATTTTTTTTTTTCTGAGTGGCTTTATTGCAAGTGTTTTTTTTTTTTTTTTTTTTTAATAGCACAAGTGACCCTCTGCTGCAATACCTCCAACAGCAGACAACATTCATTTAATTATATGACTTTATGCTGTCACTTATTATGGAGTTATAAATATTATAATTACAACAGGAAGCACTCATAATGAATGCAAATTACTTAAAAGGGTACTTAAAGCTACGTAGTCTTTAACTTGTTTGCTACAATGTGGGAAGAATGTGAATAACTCATGACAGAATTTAAACATAATGTTCATCGGGCGATTACAAGAAATGTGACAACCCCCCCTGCTGTTACTATAATGTCAGTCAAAAAAACAAAAAAAAAAACGAAACTATCATGCATCATCAATATGAACATTAAAAATGTACGTTTTACATACACACATTATTGTATGCTACCAGTTATGATCAGATTCTGACTCAATAACTTGGGTGAACTAAAGTCCATAACAAGTAAAAAAAAAAAAAAACCCTACACATTTTAATACACACGAATAAATACTGTATAATCACTTGTTTTCTGAACTAGATTGGAGGGGTGAGGTTTATGATATTGCACACAATTGCAAGTTCTGGCATAACGCTAAATACACTTCACGTCACTGCTTCCGTCGTTGGGAAGTCAATCGTAATTTTAGATTTTAATAAAATAAACAATGAACTGGCTTTTGAAAACAGTTTTCATTTAACGTAAACATATCCAACATGAAAACACTCCAAAAAATGTTTTTAAACCTTTTAAAAAGGCTTTTTTTAACGCACCAGAATTAGCATCTTGTTTGGCAGGCCGCCATCTTGTTTTTTTAAGCGCCTGTCAGTCCTAAGCTTTCATAATAAAGATTGCACATTTATTTTTTATTAAATCGGTTACACGTTTGTTTAAAAAAACCACAAAACTTTACTCTGAAGTGATAAAGTTGTACCTTTTTGGAATATCAAAAGCATGCAGAAATGCTGGTCGCTGTAAACTGGTCTTAGTTTTCCCGTACCGAATAAGATCTTGAAATAAATTATAAATCACAGACTGACTAAATCTATCGGCTTTTGCAGTGAAACCGTGAATACAAAACGAAAGAAAAAAAAAAATAGACAAACCGAACCAAACCGCATCAATAACTTCCATTCCTAACAGAAACATGGAGCGGCTTGAGTGTTCAGCGTTAGGCGCCCGACAACGATCGCACAGCTGAGCATAAAGAGTTCCTCCTAACACGCTCATTGAAGTTCTATCAGAAACTACGTTTTCACAATGTTTTCTTTTAATAAATAAATAAAACACATGATCAAGAGGAAAACGCAACAGAAGGTAATCAATTTAATATCTAAATGCATGTATAAATCTATATTGACTGTATAAAGTAAAATCAAATTCATGTTTTCTCAACTATGCAATACGAAGTTTTCACTGTTATTTATTTATTTATTTATTTTATTTCTTAGCAGACGCCCATATCCAGGACAATTTATAGTTATTACAAAATATCACAATACAAAGTATCACCCCTTACAAAATATTACATTGTAAAATATCACTACAGAATATCACATTACAGTCAGGAGCACTTATAAAGTACAATAAAATCAGTAGAAAATAAGATCAAATTCAAATAAGAGTAATGTAAAGAATACAGTAAATAATTACAGTGAAGAGCCAGTTCGACTAAGAGCAGTTAACTTATATCGGTAAAAAGATTTGCTTATACGAGTGAAGTCCATTAAGAGCATATAGTAAGTACGATAAATGGATAGGAACAATTTCAAAGTTACCAAAAACGTGAATATGGACATCTAAGCGTAGAATCAAGTACAAGATACAGTGAATAGTTATAATTAAGAGCAGAGGTAGAATACGGAAAGGCATGTAGCAGTTTCGTAGTATCAGCTTGTACTGATGCTGATGATGGTACAATAGAGTGCCAGATAGTTCAGTATAGTTGAGAGTTGTGGGGTTACAGATGTTGTCTGAACAGGTGTGTCTTGAGATGGTGCCGGAAGGTTGTCAGGGACTGAGCAGTGTAGGGAGAAATAATAGTCTGGAGATAGGAGGGAGCAGAAAGGTCGAGACAGTAATAGGCGAGTACAAGAGTTTTGAATTGGATTCGAGCAGCGACAGGGAGCCAGTTGAGGTGTAGAATGGGAGAAACGAGGAAGGTGGGCAGCAGAGCTTTGGATGAGCTGGATTGGAAGGATGGAAGAGGCAAGGAGGCAGGCCAGGAGGGAGTTGCAGTCATCAAGGTGGGACAGTACCAGGGCTTGAACTAGGAGCTGAGTGGAGTAGTCTGTGAGGAAGGGGCAGATTCTCTGTATGTTGCTGAGGACTGAGCAACAGGAGCACACCAGAGTAGAGATGTGCTCAGAGTAGGAGAGGAAGGGGTCGAGGGTGACACCAAGGTTCTTGGTGGATGAGCAGGGAGAGAGTGTGGTGGATTCAAGAGGAGTAGAGATAGAGAGATCAGTGGTGGGGAAGAAAAGATATGATTTAGAGAGGTTGAGTTTAAGATGATGCAAGTGCATCCAGGAGGAGGTGGCCGCAAGGCAGGTAGAGATACAGGAGGAAATGTCGGAGTCAGAGGAGGGAAAGGAGAGGAAATTCTGGGCATCATCAGCATAAAAATTATACGAGAAGCCATGAGAGGAGATGTGGGGACCCAGGGAGCGGGTGTAGAGGGAAAACAGGAGGGACCCAGGACTGAGCCTTGGGGGACACCTGTCGAAAGAAAGAAAGAGGCAGAGGGTGAGCCATGCCAGGGCACCCCATACATGTGATCGGAGCGTTAGGAGAAGAACCAGGCCAGAACAGTGCTGGAGAGTCCTAGGTCAACGAGGGAGGACAGGAGAACAGAGTTGTCGACTGTGTCAAAGGCAATAGAGAGGTCGAGGAGAATTAGAACAGAGGAGAAGGAGGCGGCACGGGCAGAGAGTAGAGAGTCGGTGACTGAGAGAAGATTGGAGGGGGTCGAGCATAGAGTGTGTTAACAGGAAAGCAGAACGCTGGAGATGTACCACTCGCTCAAGGGTTTTAGAGAGGAAAAGGTGAAGGGAAACAGGACAGTATTTTTGGATGGATGAGGGATCAAGATAGGGTTTTTTTTAAGATGGGGGTGATGCAGGTCTGTTTAGTGTTGAGAAGAGAGGAAATGAAAGGGAGTAGAGCAGGGGCAGCAGCCTGGAAGAGGTGAGTGAGGAGGGGGTCCAGAGCACACATGGTGGGTTTATGGCTTTGTAGCAGGGAGCAAAGATCAGATTCCAAGAGGGGCGAGAAGGAGGAGGATGGTAGATCAGTAGGGGTTGCGGAGGGTGATGGGGAGGGATTGAGCAAAGGACAGGGGGTGGATAGGGAAGGAGTCAAGGTATTGAAGAGTTTATGGATGTCAGTGATTTTGGAGAAGGAGGCAAAGTCATCAGCTTAGATAGAGGAAGGTGGAAGAGGGGGCTAAGGACGGAGGAGAAGGCAGAGAAAAGTTTACGGGATTGTTAGTAGAAGACTGAATGATGGGGTGGAAGTAGGAGTGTTTGGCAGAGGTTAGTTTAAAGGAGAAGGAAGAGAGGAGCAAGCAATAGAGATCCAAGGCAGCAGGGAGATTGGTTTTTGGTACGAGCCAAGCTGAGCACGGAGGAGGGTCAAGGCTGGTGCGGGCAGGGGCGGGGTCGAGAGATAAGGGGGCAAAGGGAGTCGAGGCAGGAGGTGAGGGAGGAGAAGAGGGTGGAGGTAGTAGAGTCTACAGAGAGCTGGGGGAAGGAGTCAATAGAAGGGAGGTGCGAGAGAGAAGCAGAGGAAAATACAGAGGGGTAGAGGAAACAGAGGTTTCGACAGAAGGTGACAGAGGAGGTTGGCGGAGCAGGAAGAGATGGGAGCAACAGAGAGATGGAGCTAAAGTAGTGATCAGAGATATCTAGTGACTGAGAGGGTGGGGGGAAAGTAGTCTGTGGTAAAGCCCTGGAAACGTATGGTATGTGTGAGCATGGGAAAAAATATGGCTTTGCACTGAACATCTACAGTGCAATTTTAGCATGATAAGCCTTTATATGACCCATGTTTCAAAGTATGTGATTGTGCATATGTGCAGAAGGTTTTCTTTGAAGAAGTTGCAGTTTTCTCCTGCTGCGTGCAGATGGGGAATGTTTTCATCATTTCAACAACTAGAATGATATATAGTAGATGCAACATTTGTCTACTTGACTTTGTTTCCTTTGATGTTTTTTTTTTTTTTGTTAAGTCATGGAACATCTTATAACTTACTGACTGAAAAAATCTCTGAGTCTCAAACAACAGATTTGGGTCTATTTTAAAAATCTAACAACAGTTCAGTCTAGAACCCCCACCCATGTTTCATCCAAGAGAGATTCATTTATTGACCCCCTAAGAAAAACACAGTGAAGATTCATGAATATAACTGAGATATGCTACTATTTAAAGCATGCAAATATACCCCATTATGTCAACTTTAAGCAAATGAAACACATTACACACATATCTCATAGAGAATAATGCAAACAGTAGTCAACTTGAAGCTGCTCTTGCTTCCAATGTTAAAAGTGCAGGCATCATTGTAGCGGCACTTAAAGCTATGTAGGTAACTTTCTCAATGATACCGATATGTTTTTGTCTGCTTTCTTGTAAAGTTATTTTTTTTCTTATTGATTTTCTTGATTTTCCGCCCCTTTGGACAACATGTAGTGCACTTCCAAAGATGAACAGAAGATGGCACTAAAAGTTTATGTGTGGAATGCGTTTACTTTTGAAACTTACTGTTGGTATAATGTGCAAGTACAGAATTAGCAGCATTACAACAAAAAAAAATGTAGAGGCTTTGCTCTCAGCTGGATAAAATGATATACTTATATATATATATATATATATATATATATAGATATATATATATATATATATATATTCAGAAACCCAGGGTCAGATTAAAGCAGTTTTACAAAATCTGTCTGGCGTGTGGATGTCAGTATAGATCCCATGTTAAAACAATTTTACCACGTAAGGCTTAGTGAGTCATGCAGATAATCCTTTTTTAATTATTATTTTTGACAGATGTCTTGGTTTCTGTGTAGGGTTCAAGGCTGGGTAGAAAAAGGGGTGCAACAGGAGTACCAGTGAGGGGAGAATTTACAAGCCGACTTTAAAAGACTCAAAGCTTGTGGTTAGAGCTTTGGTCTTCCATTGTGACCAGGAACCAATATTCATTTAATAAGCTACTCATTAATGTAATCTGCTTGCAAATCATTAATGGGGTACTGTTTTCTACAGGCAGATTCTTGACTTAAGAATTAACTTAAGAATCTTTACCAATTTGTTATGAAAATGCTTATATAGTGCACGACAGGTCTAATTTCAGTGCCTGGGCACCAGTGAATAGTCTTTCCATTGAATAATCACTGTCCGATTCCACTACATACCAGTTTTCATGGTACTGTCTGTTAACCAGTGTATATTCTATAGTCTTTGTGATGCAATGAAGAGAACATTAGGAGCTTCTGTTACAAACTACAGTACAGCTTTAAGAAGACTAACAATTTGTTTTGTAAAAATGCTGACAAAGAAGACAGAAAACTGATGCTGACTGATTGTCTTTCCCGTGAAAACTAAAACCCTACTAACATCAGCGAGAAAGCATCAGACAAGAAAAGTACTCACTGATGCCTGCATTGGCTATTGATGCTGGGTGAGATGTAGTCTGTAATCTCTAATTTGGTTAGAGGATCTTTAAATAGACCTGTGTCTAACTTTTAAGAATATACAGTATTTATTTTGTATTCTATTTGTAAATTAACTATGAGTGTTGAAAATTACGAATCACAAGCTATGCAATGCTTATCTTGTAGGATGTTTATTGTAGTTAGTTGTACAGAATATGACAATAGTTTAATTTACGAAAAATGTAAGCTTATCCAAATTCTGACAGAGAAAGTAGGTTTACTGGAAAAACCATTATCTACCCTCAGAGATATCCATAGGACTGAGAAATTGATTGATGATAGTTTTCTTTTCAAAAATACAACATGCATAGGCCAATCTAATCCTACTGGTGATGGTATAGAAGGGATCTCCGCTATAGCAGATACTTTGAATTTGGGGGCTCCCGCTTCCACCCCAGCCAGCCCCCGTGCTCCCAGAACACAGCATGAACAACCTGTTTGGCCATCACAGCTCGTAAATAGAGATCATTGGGTAGTCATCAGAAGAGGTTCAAAGACCAGGGCTTCTGCACCTGTAGCATGTAATATTGAGACTAGCAACAGAGTTCACCTTATTCAACATGAGACAAATGAAACTACTTTTAGAAAGGGGCTTTTGCTGGGTAATTCTATTATTAGAGACATCAGCCCAGTCTTGCAAATGCACAAAAGGTCTCTGTTAAATTCTGTCCTGGTGCAAGAGTCCTTGATGTTGCTGCAAAATTGGAAGATCTGGTTGGAAACAATGGACAAGTGTCTGGGTTGATTGTTCATGATATTCGATTTAAGAAATCTGAGGTTCTCAAGGATAATTTTAAATCACTCTGTCTAAAAGCAAAACAATTATGTAACAATATAATTATCTCTGGCCTTCTTCCCGTGGTTAGGAGGGGATGTGAAGCCTTTACTAGACTCTTTTCTTTAAATTGTTGGCTAGCTAAATGGTGTGCATCTGAGAATCTAGGCTTCATCGATAACTGGGATAGCTTTTGGGAGAGACCTGGATTCTTAAAAGAGATGGTCTTCACCCAAACAGAAGAGGTTCATTTTTACTGACACAAAATATAGAGAATTACTGTAAAAATGCATGACTTATTATATTGCCTAGAGATACCCCAATTCATTCATCAGCTAAATATAATATTGAGATAATATCTGTTCCTCGCTGTAAACCACCAACTTCTTGTACTACAAATCTAATCAAAATTAAAACCTCAACAAGGTGCAATTCCAGTAGCCCGGCACTTACCTCTCTCAAGTTAGCGTTATTCAATACAAGATCACTTGGTAACAAGTCTCTGTTAACTAATGATTTCATTTTGGAAACAAAGTTAGATATTCTAATGTTAGTTAAGAATTGGTTAAACAAGATGATAATATACCACTAGTAGAGGCTTGTCCATCCGGTTTCTCGTTTTATCAGCACGCGCTACAGGTTGGGGCGGCGGCCTTGCTACAATATTTGGGAATGAGTCTAACCTTATTCATAAAGATTTAGATGCATACTTTTCGTTTGAAATTCTGTCTTTTGCAGTTAGTTGTCCTTCTCCAATTTATGTTGTTGTTCTCTCTGTTCTTGTCTTAATTTGGCGAACTCTTAGTGGCAATTGCTGTCAGGCATGATAGAATTGCGGTTCTAGGTGACTGTTGACGTAGATAAAGATCCCCTTGGAAAGGACTTTATGAGTTTGCTCGAGTCTGTTGGTTATATTCAACATGTATCAGGCCTGACTCACATCCATGGCCATACACTTGAACTGTCACCCGTAGTCTTGACATTCAGAATATGTCTATCAGTGATCTTGCAATCTTGGACCATTTTGTTATTATTATGGAACTAGTAATACTCAGCCCACTAAAACGCCTAGAATACAGTATTAAAACGTGTTCCCTAAATTCCTTCACTACAGAAAAATTCTTGGAAGCTTTATCCACTTCAGCACCTATTCATTCAGGATCAGTCAATATACTGCTGAACAGCTACAACTCCACCCTTGGTAACATCTTAGATACTGTGGCACCATTTAAAACAAAAAAGTAGCTTTCAAAAGATCATCCCTGTGGTTCAATGATCCAACTTGAAAGCTTAAATGTGCATGTTGTAAACTAGAAGCTAAGTAGAAAAATACCAAATTACAGGTTTTTTATGTTGCCTGGACAGATAGTCTGAATAAATACAAGGCTTCTCTGTCTTTAGCTAGATCATCAAATTACTCAACTTTGATAGAAGCGAATAAAAATAATCTTCGCTTTCTCTTTGAAACAATTGCAAAACTAACAAACAGGAGTCCATCATAAATACCCAACTACCAGCACACTGTGATGACTTCATGGATCATTTTAACAGTAAAATTATTAATATAAGAAATCAGATATCAAATAGCACACTCAACCTAGATGAAACATTCTGCTATACTGGTAAAACTAGTCACCGCGACCCTGTAAAGGATTAAGCGGTTAATGATAATGGATGGATGGATTGATGGTAAAACTAGTTAAAACTAGTTACCCTTTTGCTCTTATTAACCAACTTGGTCTAACTGACCTAGTTAATAGGAAAAAATCAACTACATGTGCTCTCGATCCTATTCCCACTAAATTATGTAAATAAGTATTTTCTAAAATAGATACCTTGGTTTTAAGTATTGTAAATGGTTCCCTGTCATCTGGTACTGTCCCCAACTCCTTTAAAGTTGCTGTAATAAAGCCATTGCTTAAAAAAACAACCCTAGATCCAAATGTTCTTAATAACTGTAGACCTGTCTCAAACCTCCCCTTTTTATCCAAAGTTCTAGAGAGAGCAGAAGCAAGATACAGAGAACACCTTCCTGCGGTAAGAATCTACGGAACAAAATTTCACGCAAGGCCTTCCCAACGACTCCCGCAGCACACTGTACGCGTCTGCTCTTCCAGACAAGTGGTAAATGATCCTGTGAGTCTTTGACATACGCTTCACCTTTACTGTGTATGTCGGCAGAACAGCTTGAAGACCGTGGAGCGATTCACCGACGTATGTGGACGTTTGAAATCCACTGTGGGCCTTCCGGGTAGTTGTTTGACATGGTTTAAATACGTTTCAAATCCGTATTTATGTTATGAAAGATGCATATTCTCTTACTATAAAAGTTAAGTTAGCGTTCCACAACCGCTGGGGCATATGCGGCGTTGCTCCACGTTACATGAGCCTTGCCATCGTTCTACTGACGAGGCCGACAGTGCTCACTATATCCAAATTTTCCCTTGTGTCCGAAATCTCATAAACTTGAAATCAGACCCGGCTAGACTACCTTAGTTGCAAATATCAAGAGTACTCCTGTCCGTTGGTTGATATTCGACAAAAAATTTTGGATGCAAACACTTCTGCTATAAAAACACTCTAAACAGCAAGTATTAAATTTACAATTGGAGAGATAAAAAAAAACATGATCGCTACAATGCAGACATACAAAATCGTAACTTGTATATAATAATTCAGGTAACAAAAAACCCACGAAGTCAGATTGGTTAACGTGCATAAATTTGGGACAACACATTCCCACGATATAACTTTATCTTTGAACTAACTAATAACTGAACTAGACTTTTGAGCCGAACGTTGACCTTTTTCACTTTAAGAGTGAAATCAAGGGACTTTAAGTATTGTAAACCAGTCAAAGCGAACATTGTTTTCACATACACATCCGATACTAAAATCATTGCCACTAACAATGCTCCTCCTAGGGATTCACCGATCATCCTGATGCTACAGACTGGTACCTTGAAACGAACGCTAGAGACTAAAGGTCCACCTTCGCAATTAGTTCCCGGCCACCGATATGATCTTAATAAACGTTGGCTGGTGGAAGTCTACGGGCCTGGCGTCAAGTTGTTTAAAACGGGTGATTTAACGATGCTTATTTCATAGGTGGAACACAACCTTGTGTATATACAGAATATTTTTATGATATTTTCGGGATCCATTCATTACAATTATAACGATACACAGCCAATCCAGAGCGCATGACGCTTATCGTAACAAAAAGCTTCTTTAGATAGGAAGTTGAATGAAAATAGACATGGCTTTAGTTTACCGATCTGAATCCAACTCCTAGTTTTTCAGTGGCTACACAATCAGAAATTTTATTAATTTTGTTTTTGTCTAGATTTAATCTACTGTATTATAATGGACATGACGAACACGCTTTAACCACTACTTGTTGCCTATTGACTGATCTTGTAGTAACATCACTAAGTTTTGTCTGATATGAAGGGTCTGAGTATTATTTACCCGCGATTGGGCTATACCACCCCTGATGAAAGACCCCGCCACTGTCCCCATGCAGTACTTAGCTTCGTTCCCGGTAACATTGCCTATTTTTTTATAATCATGAGTATTTAAGTTTTCTCATTGGTGGGGGGGCAGTGATCTACGAAAAGTGAGGTTATCCAGTTTAAAACCGATCTTTTACGGTTGGACCGTTAATCAAGGACTTCATGAGTTTTCAGTGTACCCCCTAATTTACAATGGATGTTTCAAAGGCAATGGCAAAAAGTAGATAATCTAAAGGAAAAATTTCAGACAGGCTTTCGACCTGGACACTGTACTGAGTCTGCTCTTATCAGAGTGGTAAATGATGTGCTGATGTCTTCTGACAAGGGTTCACCTTCTGTTTTTATTCTTCTGGATTGTTAACATTGGTGATTACTTTTGACACAATAACATGATTTTCACTAAGTTTAGTCTAACTTTTTAGTTCACTTGGTGAGACTCTGATAGACGTTTGACCTCAAAATCATATGCATTTTCTGTGTGTAGTGCAGTCACCGTGTACTAAAGACAGGACAACCATTATGGTTTTTCTTTCTGTCTGAAATGTCATATTGCATGCATTTATACTACACTAAAATGAATTGCCCCGCTTTTTACAGTCAATTTTCATAAAAATTAACTTTGAATTACACAAATTCACTTAACACAAATTTCAAATTTCCTGTTTTTGGAAGTTATTTTGTCAACCATTATGAAAAAACAGGTACAATATTACTGGCCTATGAACAGCAAACTGTGGATCATAAGTGCCGACTTTTGTTTCTGCCAATGGGTGCTTTCAAATGTGGGGGTGGGGGGCTGGTTTGTGGAGTTGGGGGTTAAATAACTATGAATTACTACAGTACTGTATGTATTCACGTACACACACAGTCTGGACTAGTGTCCTAATTTAAAGATATTACGTCTCACTGTAGCGCGCTGGATGAAATTGTCAGCAATCTTATTTACATGTAGATATCTGGTAAGGTCTTGATGAACATTAAGAACAGCAACATGATTCAGCTTTGTCTGTTCCACTGATGACCGAACATAGTTCTTAGTTTTATGAGTGTTCTGCAACACAGAATGAAATGGGTACAGTCAGAAGGATTCTTAAAAACACGCAGTACTCATTTCTTCAGTTTTTAGGAATGCCATGACAACATAAAGACTGGATATTGAAATATTGAGTTATATCTAAAAACATGTCTGCAAATCTGCATACTGTTTTTACGCAATGTTAAGGTCTGTAGTAACTTATGAACACAACTAATACATATATACATACACACATTTATTTAAAATAAAAAACACTGGTATGTCTGTCTTACTGTATGGGGCTCATGCACTGCATCACCCTCCACTCCCTTGCATGACACCGAGTTCTGTAGACACCCGCAAAAACTTACATTGGGTTGCAGCCTCTTTACAGTGTGAATGAGAAGCGGATTTGTACTGTACAAACCTCTTAAGTAAAAACTACCTACTATGGACTGAAGCTTGCAGTGAACTTAGGCTGCCACACACCACGCCCTACAGGGTAAACAGTAAAAAAAGGCTGGAATATATCATAATGAATCACTATCTGTCTGTCCGATGCTGTAGCATGTGACTAATATGCCTTAAAAAGTTCAACAGTAATCCCCCACACCCACCCAAAAAAAACCCTCCCGATTTTGTATTTTTAAAAGTTCTCAGGTATGTATCCTGCTGTGTGTGGCTGTAATCCAAGAACTAGAGATGTGTCTAGTTTAGATCACAGTTTTACATGCTAACTGAGACGCAGTATACTCAGTGATGCTTTCTGCCCTTCGCTTTCTGCATCTCACAAACTAAGTGGGTCAGTAAGGTCATTATCACACATGTAAAATAAGTGATTGTGGGAAACCTTTGACCTCCAGGTCAAGATCACAGAATACCTGGTCAATCCTCGACATTCTCACGGTAGGAGTAGAACTAATGGATTTAAACTTCCAGTGTGTCCACTTACAGAGTGCAGTTCTGTTGTGGCAGAATAAATGGTCTTCTGCGTGATCAAAATAAAAATAACCTTTAAAAAACAAACAAATCAACAGCCAAACAATAAAGAACTTGTGGGAATGTTGCCTTGCTAATACGAGGCTTTAGTTATTACACCTTTGTGTATATGGTAAAACACAACCACATTCCTCAAATACTCTTACTACTTGAAATCCAATGATTCATCTATTTTGGTGCGCCCATTATGGAAAAAAAAAAAACATATATATATATATATATATATATATATATATATATATATATATATATATATATATATAAAAAAGGGGCCAATTTTTATATATGAAAAGTATAAGGATCATACTTTTCTACCATGTGTTAAAAAATATGTGTTTGTTCCATAAGGGACAAAATCTGGACCATAATGCAATGCTTTGTGGTGAGAAAGTTTGATTTCATAGAATTTTACCAAATGATTTCCATAAGCAATATTTTCTTTAATTCTACTAAAAATTTTAACGTCCTTAAACAGTGGAATAAAATTACTTTGGGTGAGTGTGCTGGATGAAGGCACTGGAAAGAGCCCTCTGGACAGTGGACAATTCAGTGACATACTTAAATAAACTGTTGTGTGATAAGCCAAATAGTCCTTGTGTTACCACATCTTTAAAGACTAAAGTAGGTTTCTTTTATTTGACACAACTCACTGATAAAAGAAAAGTTTTTGTTTCTCTTCGACCAGTATTTAGTGGGACAGTGGGAGATACGCTTTAGTTTTCATATTGTAGGGGTTGTTATTCTTAAATCTAACAGTCAAACCAGTATGCTTTGATATACCCACCTTTGCTAAAACTACCAAGTTAGGAAAAAAATAACAATTTGAAATTAAAATGAATTATGTATTTTTTTTCCACCCATTTTGTTTTAATCTGTTCATGTTTCTTTTGTTCATAACAATTCAATGTGTTTGCGTGCTTTCTACTGTATTGTTAATACAGTACTACAGTTATACAGTGTCCAAGGTTTTAAATGTAAATGACTAGAACTAGGATGTTTTAACATGAATGTTAACACCGATATCACCATGTAACAATTTTTTTTTTTTTTTGTTCCTGGGTAGTAAGTGTTATTTCCTAATTGATTATGCCTCAAAAGTATAGAAAATGGCTATTATTCCCCACAAACTTTGCTTTTGTGACCAGGACAGTGATATTTTGAAATGTACCTATTTTCCAGAACATTCCAGATAGATTCAGTGCTGAGTAAACTTGGAGTAACTTCTAGAACTTTCTAGAACTTTCCAGTAATATAAATAGTTGTATAAATACAGGAGCCTTAAGCCCACAAGTTCAGTTTAGTTCCAGCTGCCTAAGTGGATAAATATCTGCATGTTTCTGAGATGGCATCAAGAGGCTGCAAGCATCCGGCAGACGCGTTTTGCTATGTCTGCGGCCAATTTATCAAGGCAAGAGCGAAAAAGTACTCCGTGGAAGCATCTGCTAAGATGTGTGAGGCCTACAAGGCATATTTCGGCATGCCTGTCAGGGATCAAGATAAACCCTGGGCGCCTCATTTCACCTGCGAGCACTGCAAAAAAAACTCTGGAAGGTAAGATGGACAATTGTTGCTCGGAATTTTATGTTATAAAATTTGTTAACATTTTTAAAATTGTAAAAGTTTTTAATTTTAAAATTGTTTACAATTTTCAATGTTATTGAAAAAATATATCATATAAATAAAATGTTGCGAGAATCTCTTACACATTAGTCATAGGTGAAATAAATGTATTTTTGTAGGATGGTACAGAGGGGAAAAGAGAGCAATGAAGTTCGCTATCCCAAGAATTTGGCGGGAACCCACTGACCACTCAAGCAACTGCTACTTCTGCATGGTGGACCCTTCCAAACGTCAGACTGGCAAGAATGCACCTGCTATCACGTATCCGGACCTTCCTTCATCCATCACCCCGGTGCCACACTGCCATGAGCTCCCTGTACCCACTCCTACGGAGAGAGAGCAGCCGTCTTTAGAAGAGAGCAGTAAGTCAGAGAGCGAGGAAGACGTTGTAGATCCAGATGACAATTTCAGAGGTGGAGCTGAGGAGAGAAAACCATACTACCCCAACCAAAAAGACCTCAACGACTTGATTAGAGATCTTGGTCTCACCAAGTCCAATGCCGAGCTTTTGACGTCTAGGCTCAAGCAGTGGAACTTGTTGGATGAAAGTGTGCAAGTCGCAGATCAGAGGAAGCGTCACCAAGTTTTTTCCAGCTTCTTCACCCGTCAAGATGGGCTCTGCTTCTGCCACAATGTGACCAGTCTGTTCGAGGCAATTGGAATCACCTGTAACCAGATTGAGTGGCGCCTCTTCATTGACAGCTCATCCAGGAGCCTCAAAACCGTGCTGCTCCATAATGGTAGCAAGTACCCGTCTCTTCCCCTGGCTCACTCGGTGCAACTCAAAGAGGATTACAACAGCATCAAGACCTTGCTGGACGCCTTGAAGTATGATGAGTATGGCTGGGAGGTCATAGGAGACTTCAAAATGGTGGCATTCCTGATGGGTCTCCAAGGCGGTTTTACCAAGTTTCCCTGCTATCTTTTCCTTTGGGACAGCAGGGACACCAAGGCGCACTACCACAGGCGGGACTGGCCACAGCGGACCGAGTTCTCTGTGGGGAGGAACAACGTCAAGTGGGAGCCACTGGTGGACCCCTGGAAGGTGCTGATGCCACCGCTGCACATCAAATTGGGCCTTATGAAACAATTTGTCAGAGCTCTAGATAAGGAGTCGGCAGCCTTCAAGTACCTTCAAGACTTCTTCCCTAAACTGTCTGAGGCAAAGGTCAAAGCCGGTGTCTTCATCAGGCCACAGATAAAGAAGATCCTGGAGTGCAGTGAATTATCCAAGAAGCTCACTAATAAGGAGAAAGCGGCTTGGAACAGCTTTGTCGCAGTGGTTCGGGGCTTCCTTGGCAATCACAAGGCCGAAAACTATGTGGAGCTGATTGAGACTCTGGTGAAGAACTACGGCACAATGGGCTGTAGGATGCCCCTCAAAGTCCATATCCTTGATGCTCATCTTGATAAATTCAAGGAGAACATGGGAGCGTACTTGGAGGAGCAAGGCGAGCGCTTCCACCAGGATATACTGGACTTTGAATGCCGCTGCCAAGGACAGTATAACGAGAACATGGTGGGAGACTACATTTGGGGGCTGATTCGTGAAAGTGATTTACAGTATAATCGTAAATCTCAAAAAACTACTCACATCTAAATCTTTTGCAGTCATTTTTGTATTACTTTAGTATAAATACATGTTAATTTGGATTCATATGTTGTTTTTTTCTGACTTTATGTGAACGAAAAGACACAAATTCGCCCGTTTTCTCATTGGAAATAGGTAGATTTCAAAATTTCACTGTCCTGGTCACAAAAGCAAAGTCTGTGGGGAATAATAGCCATTTTCTATACTTTTGAGGCATAAGCAATTAGGAAATAACACTTACTACCCAGGAACAAAAACTGTGTTACATAGTGTATTCAGTCATTTCTATTAAGCCTCTGAAAAATCCTATACAATCTTATAGGCCATTCTTTTATTCATATTACATATAAAGGTTCCTAAAGGACAGAAAAAGTTATATTCCTGTGCATTCAAATAACATACTGATGTTCATGAATCAGCCTTCACATTTTAAGCTCAAGTTTATGAAACTGTCCTCTGTGTATTCATAACCTTTTGCATCAGTACACAAATATGCACAGGTCAGCCTCAACGTATGCATTCTGTGAATATCCAGTAGTGACAGGAATGTAGCTAACAAAATGGTTCCATAAAATGTATCTGAGATGCACATCTGTTCATTATATAGGTCTCAAATGTGCAGTTTTGAAAGAAACACATGCTGTAGCAAACATGATGGGCAGGATTTTCAAAAGGTCCAGTGTTAATCAACAAATCAGTATGCAGCATTGATTTTGGCATTTTCAAGTGGTCGTTATGCCTATTTTGTTATTAAATAATCGTGCTAATGTGATTTCTGAAAAGATGTTGATTTATGAAATAATGTTAATATCTTAACGAGCAGGGCTTCTTGCGACTATTTCTTTTGTTTGTGTGGGAATTTAAAAGCAAATCTGTGTTAAATTATCAGGAGTTAATTTGCAGGAGGGGTTTGAAAAGGAGGGTTTTAATTAACAAAAAGGTATATAACTCACCTTGAAACAAAAATTTAACAGACCGCAGCTAACGATACAGAAAGAGTGTACAGGATTTCATTTCTTACAGACAACCTAGATAATTCAGTATTGGCAGTTATGAAAATATTTCAGCCTTTTCTATACTTGTGGTTATGAATGAGATTTATTCACCTGTTTTAACCCTTTGTAACCTTGCGGTTATGATATACAGTTATTTGCAAGTGTAATGTTACTACCAAGACATGATCCGTAGCCTATTTGAATTCTGCATATGGACATTACATGAGAGCTGATCTCTACTGTCGATTTTATATGAATTATACAACTGAAATCTTGGTGTAGAAAACAGCATAATAGATATTACAATATATTTTCCTTAGGTGATTGCAGATTTGCAATGTGTCCTTGGCTTTGAAAACCTGTGTCTAATCCACACAAGAATAAAGAACAGGTATACAAGGGCACACAGATCTACCAGGAATGTGATCGAGATTACTGACATGAAATTTTTATTATATGAAATATGAAATGTATTTGTAATGTTAACATACTGCCCCCCACACTTTATATATGTAAGATTGTAAGATTCACTGAACAATTAATTATAAACAAATTGTGTACTGGGTATCATAATTTTAAACACTTAATAAATACATAATGAAGTGTTACACACATGGTATACATGTATAATATAACTAACAACTACAAACACCAATGACACTTCAATTGTATTTATTTATAGCCTACAATCATACATACTTAAATACAGGCAAAAGTAGATGTCAACATAAGAAAATAAATTCCAACCAATATACACATATGGCTTAGGGTATTATTCTTTTTAACCAAATAAAGATAACAAAATGCACATTAAAAGAGTATTTAACAAGAGTGTATAGTATATAGTAAGCTGTGGCAAAATATCTCCCCAAAAGAGGGTAAGTGGGGTTTCATTTTAATTTATTTATTATTTTTTTAAATCCTGTGCCTTCCAATATTTACCCACACACCAGATAATTGTAAATCAGCATTTTATATGTTTAGTGTTCTAAATAAATGTTTATTCTGCATGACAAAATGTTAACTTTTAAATGAAGTTTACAAATTATACACAACATAGATATTCCCGTTATATCTTGTTTCCATTTGGCTGCTGCTCGCTGGTGAGAGAGACGCCTCCCTGTACGCTAGTAGTTCCCTGTGGCAGGCTGGCGAGTGGATAGAGGCCCAGAGACAGTCCGTAGTTCAAAAAAAATTTTTTTATTATAAATACACAAAAATAAAAGTGCACAAGGGCAAAATTAAGGGATTTAAACAAAACAAAACAAAAAAACAGTCCAAAAAACAAACTTACAAAAATAAAGGTTTCCAGGCTGGGCAATGCCTTCACTGGACACAAACACCACAAACACCACAAACACCACAAACACCACAAACACCACAAACACCACAAACACCACAAACACCACAAACACCACAAACACCACAAACACCACAAACACCACAAACACCAACCTGCTTCCTCAGCTCCCTCCTCTCTACTGGGAGGCTGAGGCCTCCTTTTATGCCAGGTGGCTAAATGATAATTGATTAATTACATTAGTTGATTGCTCCCACCTGGGGCAATCAACCTGGGCAGGGAGGAGAATTTAACTCCATCCCTGCCAGTATTTCCAAGGGCAGAGCCCTGCTGTGCCACATTCCCATAACAGCGAATTATGCTTCCATTAATTTTTCTTGATCTTGTTAACAACATACATTTCGATTGACGAGTTCCACTTATCCAGCCGTTGAGACAGAAAGTAATGTAGGTGACCTGCGACAATTAAGCTTTTTAACGAGAAATGCGTTCATTAACGACCTCATCGACTCAATTTCAAAGCATTAACGGATTGATTTAATTAACACATTTAGTTTGAAAATCACTTGCTACTAAAGCTCTCGTTACTAAAATTTTTATTTATCTATTTGGCAGGCGCCTTTGACCCAGAAGACATTGTTGAAGCAAAATGATCCAGGGAGTACAAATGCAAACAGTTAACCGAAGCAAAAGGCATAGAAACTGAGATTTTCCTTTAATTGAAAGTAGTACCATATATCATACACATTTGTGCTATTACATGAGTTTCTTATAAAACTGCACATTTAAACTTTTAACAGAAGTAACTTTTAATTCAGGGACCTTGCTGATAACTTAAATTAACTTCCCTAAATTTGTCACTGTGAACTCTGCATGAAGAGTTTATGTCACAAGCATGTAAACCGATTCTGATTTACCTTTACTGATCAGTAAATGTCCACATAACATACAACAGTAACTTTTTTTTAATGAACTGAAAGTTCAGGGATTTATTTTCTATACACAACTATAAAGAAAAAGTTTAATACTGGACAATTTAGGGGCGGTTCCAAAATTGACAGCCAGTTCATTCCAGATTGTGACAGCCATAGATGAGAAAGAAAAACATCAAGACATATTTATTTGTTAAGTATACTGTATGCGTGGTGAACCTAGCTAGGACGCTGTAGTGGTTTACGTGATCTGCTTAGCCCTCATTGGATGTTTATTTATAGTTGGTTCAAGTTCTTAATTTCTCTGTCACATAGAAAAGAGCAACGGTCGACTCTGAGACAGTATAATTTCTACCCTCTTCTAACACCTTTTGAGGGTTAGAAGGTTAAATAAACAATATCCTGAGCTGCTTCTGGCATAGACAGTGCACAATACAAAAAAAAAACACATCAGCCTATCTGCAAGTGAATTGCTCTTAGGGCAAGGGGTTCACCACTTGCTTATTTGTATAAATTGACAGCAGGCTACCAGTTTAAAACAAACCTGTACAGATAATGGAGTGAATTTAGAATAGAAGTGTTATGCCATACATTTAGAGAATTGCATTTTATCCAAAATACCTTTTAAGGCAATATTTTGTAGACTACTGCAGCTGTGTCATTTTAACAAGCGAATTTAACCAGCCCTGATGACTTTTGTTTAGTCAGTTGCTGCTAATAAAAAAGAAAATTACTCCTGCATATTTTACAGTGAAGCTGTAAATTCAAAGATTTAAAAAATATACTTGTATTTGGGAAGCACAGTATGAACCGATTTAATCTTCTCTCATGGTTTCTGTTATATATCAGTGAGACTAGTTAAAGGGTTACTAACCAAGGCTTTAGAACCTTTTCTTACAATAGCATAACAACATTTTTGCAGGATGCTTATAATTTCACTGTAGGTAATTTAGTTTTCCCAGACTTTACCCGACACCTCTTAAATTCCTATGAGACGTTTCAGGCTTCAGAGGGTCCTAATAACCAAAAATTCTAGAGCATGGTGGCAGGATAATTGGTTTCACAAGAAAGTGAAAATAAAGTCTAGAACAACAAGTGTTGTTATCTTAGGGAGGTAAGAACAAATATTTGAAAGCCTTAGATATTACCCGCTTTTGCTGTACTCACCAAAAAAAGCTCTGTGGTTGAACACTAAAAAACAACATACTATTGTTCCTTTTGGTGTCTCGGGAATGTGTGATTTCGGCAATTAACATGAAGGTCACAGTATATGCCTTGTTATGTCTATGTATGTATCAACCTACTGTATATCAATACAACTGCAGTAAAAATGATTAAAATCCTGTTTTCTAATTAGAACAATATATTGTTTTTCTGTTTACAGACACAACCCTGTGGTAAATCACAGCAAACTTTAATACAATATTGTGCTTAACCATGGGAAATAAGGGTAGATATTGCTAAATATTTTTCAATGACTTATTAATGGCTAATGAAATTCCAGCTTTAATGAACTAGCTATAAAGAATGGCGTGCTGCTGACATGTCTTCATGGACTGGCTTGTCTGGTCAACTAAGTTTGCAGCCACTTGCTCATGCAGTCAAAAAGGAACCTCACAGGAGACTGGGAGACTTCCAATCTTGTGATTAACAAAGGAAACAGACAATCCCTCCAGGTTTTAGTGTATAAATTAGCCTGTTTAATCACTGGTTTAAATCTGTCACTAAAATCACTTTGTATCAGATTTTCTTAAACGTCTCCAAATGATCAGATTACTCAAAGGAAACAGCTGGCTGCTGTTTCAGGAGCAGTTCGTGATTGATCAGCAGCAGTTGAGTGAGTGGTGACTCACAGCTGGAAGGTTTGTAGGTTTGATTACACAGCCAGGTTAAGAACTCTGACAGTAATCATACTCTGTGGGGTCTTCCTTGATCGGTCAGCAGCAGGATCTCTAAGCAGACTGCAGAAAGGTATCAGCAGTACATATGTGAAAGCTTAATTCACATATTAAACAAGAGATATCTAAAAATGTGTTGCTCCCAATTGACTCTATGCAATATTTCCTGAAACTGCAATTTACAGGTTGACCCACAATTTTCACAGGTCATATATCTAGAGACCTACAGTATTGTACATTTGAGAGTTGCAGGTTTTTTTTTTTTTTTTTAAATTATGAACCTTAATTTTTAATAATTAACTTTTATTAAAATCTGGATATGTGTTTTAGAATTGTCTTTCTTTAAGCATAAAACCAGGATAAAAGTACTGTACTATGATTTAGGCATTTTTGATAACACATTTAACAGGTTTCTGATGCTAGCCATAAGCACTTCTCCTCAGCTTAGTGTTGGTCATAATACAGATAGGCAGTACTTTGGTTTGAGTCAAGAATAGAGAGTCACAGCTAGCAAAAAAGTGAGGAAACATATTACTACTTGGAAGGCTTCTACTTGTACTGTAAAAAGAATCCTGATGATGACACAAAAATAAGTTTCCTTTGGAGCTGTTGGGAGATACTGGCACAGAATTTGCTAGACAAATATTTGTAAATGAAGTGGTCAAAAAATGCAGTTGTACATCATCCTAGATCAGGTATCCACTGGGTGACATAAACACAAATACAATCTACGCATTACCTGCTATTGGAGATCTTGAGATGTTTATAAAAAAAAACATTCTGTACAGGAATGGAATGGAATGCACCTGAAACTGTAAAATGCTGTTGTTTAAAAGATTATTTCCCATTAGTTATAGCTTTACATGCACTGTGTCAGTATTAGTCTGTATCAGTTTAGCCCTCATTGGAATTATTTTTATTGTGACTGCACCTCCAGACGTTTACGTGAAATAAAAAAATATAATCTTGATAAAGTGTTAATTAAAAACGTAATGATACTCTACTACCTTTAACAGTGTTACTGTTGTAAAGTAGTAATTGCTTGCCAAGTCCGGAGGTAGTTTCGCTTTTGTTTGTTTTATACTTCTCCATATTATCTTAATTTGAATTTCTGCAGCTTTAGCATTTTAGATTTAAAATCTAATCTCAGTCAGGCATTGCCTTTTCAAGCGTGATAAGCATGCTACTTTAAATCTATACATGTGCACATTGTTTGCAGTTTCCGTTCTCAAGTTAAATCGCAGTAATTTTTTTTTTTTATATATATATATGTTACAAGATGCTGCAAAGTAAAATTCTACACCACCTTGTTTAATGAAGTACCTTTATTGCTACTGACTTTGATAGACATTTATCTGTTTATATTGACTTGAGAACAAAGTACGTTTAGATCAGTGCATATTGTTTTAACTTTTTAACCCATTGAAATGCAGTGGTGTTGTCATCACACATGATCCTGTATTTAACAGCATTTAAAGAATATATTGTTATTATAAAGTTATGAGTGCATAGTAAAAATGCAACATGGTTGTAATGGAAAGCACTGCTCATATATTTATCTTATTTCAGTCCTGCATCCCCAAAGTTACACAGCAACACTGTTAAATATATTTAGTATGCACTGTGAAAATCATGGAAATTATATTATTATGAAATATCACAAGGTGCTCTTTGCTCTGCCCTATACTCTAGTTTGTAGATGCTTTTGAAAACTTGTCTATCAGAGTGATATTTCTACCTGTTTAGGAAGTGCAGGATATATATGTTGACAGTGGTTATGTTTACTTTGGGTGAACTACTGACAACTTAATGAAGAGGATATGATTTTAAGGCTGCTGGTTTAAAGATTTTCTTCTATTCAGTTTTCTTCAGCATCCCTTATAAAGGTTTCCCATGGTATAAGCATAGAAAACTGTAGTAAAACATAACGAAAGCATGGTAAAACATAGTCAAGCATGGTAAAGCACAGAGGGGTATTGTAAACCATATTTAAAAACCATGGCAAACCTGGATAAGCTGTGCAGTATAACCATGGGGAAAGCAAAGTAAAGTGCAAATGATTTATTTGGTGAAATATTTTTATATGGGATGTCTCAGTGAGGTGTACTTGCCACTGTGTTATTACAAGGGGTCCAAATTTGCTATGTGTGTAATCTCTAAAGGGTGGTCCTGCTCTCAAATCATATTGATTGACAGGAGCAGGAAGCGTGAGGCAACTGCATTGCTTATTGCAGATTGTGTGAGAAAATAAATGGTTTTCATTAAACAAAATGAAGGTTACTCACCAAAGTTTACATATATTTCATTTTTCAAGATTTTTTTCTTTTACAAAATAAAAATACTGAACAAATATATAGTTAATATATACACGTAAAACAGCCAGGACAGCCAACATCAACTGAAACTTCCCCATAAGCACTAAATTCAAGGTTATAGTTTGGACTAAGATATACTTCCTACTGCCCCTTCTGAGAAACCTTTTAAATGTATTTTAATGTTCAGGCTTGTTACTATGTGATATTTTACAATGCTGTCAGTTTTCTCTTGAGAGTTAAAATATGTTTTTCTTAATCTCTTTGACAACCATCAGTTTGCTAGAAAGGGACACATTAAAAGTTGTAGATTCATTTCAAAGGGTTATCTTACCACTACGTTTCTGCAAGCTACAGGTTTATAAATATAAACAGGTAATTTGTGCAGAATATGCAAAACATTTATATCCTTTAAAAGAAACGTTCCTCTCTTTAGAGTTTCAATACACACTAGCAACTAAGGTACAGCACAGAAGACAAGGGTGCAGTGCTAGTGTCCTGGCAGCTAGATGCAATGTGAAAGTGTTAATGAAAGAACCTGGAGGCTTTGGAATGGTCCTTCAATTACCCATCTGGTCATTTCCAGGGAATAATATTCTATCCTACTTCTGTTTTTATTTCAACATAATTATATAATTATTGAGTGCAATGATAGAAAATTACAAGTTGTCACAGTATTCCGAAGTGAACATTATCCTCTTGCAAAGTGCAGTTTAGAGGCATCAGCACCTTAGCACAGGGTGTTTGAATATTCTTCCAGTTTTAAATCAAATAGTGACAAAAAAAAATGTATACCAGTATACTGCGTTCATAATTCTCATCTGGAAGGATCCTTTGTTGATCACCGATCACTGTCAAAGATATTGTCTCAATTGAGAGTGGCTTTGCTGGTCAGAAGGCAAGATCCTTATTAATTATATCACCTTAATAAAACTAATTCTGGTGAACTGGTGAATGTATCTTTTAATTCCCAATGTTGATGCCAAAGTTTGTTTAATTATTTTTTTTTTGGTAAGTATGTGGTGTATGATGCTGTTACTGTAAACCTTGCAAACTTGTAACAAAAATCACATGATAAGTTGTAGCATATCAAAGCCTTTGGCAGCGATTCGGTTATTCATGCAAACCTTCTTGCAAGTTCCTAACTATACAGCAGCATGTAGTGCAACCCTCTGTGGAACTGATGTGAATGCCTCTCCTCAACCTTTAGCGTTGTGAGGCGAGAGTGTATTAAATGGAATGTCCAGACAGTAATTTATGTGTACAGAAATAAAATAATTTATTTTTATTTTCTATACACAACAAAAGGATTAAATAACAAACTGGTGTGAGGGAAGGAGTGCAGGGGTGGAATCCAAAACAAACCTGATGACTCGTCTTTAATTTGTCTTCGTGGTGACCATACATAAACAAAAAAAAGACAAAAGAAATGTTAGTGTTTCAAAAAAATCCCGCTGCACAAAACCAGACTCTCCCTCCACCCGTTACTCCTCCTACTTTACTTTCGGACCAACCCCGAACACAGTAGTACGTTCCCTTTAGTATGTAATGTCCCGCCTCTGTAGTCAGTGGAACACCAATCCCCAACCGACACGTGTCCTTATCCTTCACTTGACTCCAGTGGCTGGAATTTACATACTCGTACTTCCGCCCCTCACCAAGGTGCCGCCCCTCAAAAGATGACTTTTGCCATGGTCACGAGATCTTGGTAAGGGAAGTCCTGAGTTGGTTTGATGCCATCTACTGTCGGGAGGCTGAATCACAGACCGAAAACCCTTTGACTCATCACAAGCGTATTCAGGAAAATGGGTGTTTGAGATCTCTTGTTGTTACCTTGTCAAAGTAAAAAAATTAAAAAAAAAACATGGATTGGGGAATGCAAACTGTAAATGTATGCATTATATGTAGAGTGTTTTTTTTTTTATTGCAAGAAAATTATTGGTTGCGTTTTTCAAACTAATTGGCTCCATATAAAAAAAAAAAATAGTTGCATGATTCCTTTTACATACACACCCATATTATGTTAAGTTCACGCAAAATTGCCCAGACTTTCAATATGTAAACAATGTTTGGTCATTGTGCTGTGAGGGAAGTAGAAAGCTCCAGTTAAATCCTTTGTAAACATGGGTGGCCACAATAAAAACGTTTCTGTAATATTTTTCTAACATCTTACAAAGTTGTTGTAAACATTTTTAATGATTCAGCGGCGTCTGTCAGTTTATTTATAATCCCCGAGTTTGACCTGCATCCAAAAGTCCCGTTCTCCTACACCGACACATAACACAAAACACATACACAGGTGAGTGAATTAGTGCTCATGGTGCAAAGACAGTTCTCTGTAAAAAGGGAAGTGCTGGTCTCTGAATTGTGTTAGTAGACTTTAGAAAACAAACAAACAATACTTAGACAACCAAACAAACACAACACTCACGTATAATTGCCGGTTCCTCTTTTAGGTTTCTTTTTAACCATTTACCAAAGGAACAGATTACTTTCACTACGCGATGAATACGTGCAGGTGAGTGCAGTTCAGAGCGGATTAATCACACGGACAATGATTCACAGGTGCAGGGGTGTTTATTAATGATTATAATGTCCAGAGCCTTATGGCAAAACCTGTAAACAACAATAATGATGGAAGTGGTACAGCAGCGTGTATCACTTCTGTTTGTAATCCAGTGGGTTTGACCCTAAACTAAAAGTCTAATCTTTTCTCACCCACACAAAACACAACTTCCACCTACCCATGGGAATAAATTGTCATGCCATTTAGTCCAGGGTGCTCTTTTCCCTTTACATAGTGCCCTCACAGGTTGGGAAGGAGATCTAACACCAAGAGTCATTCAATCTCTGTCATATATCCCACTGCTCAGAGTGGAGCCGAAGGAACACTCAGCTAAATCTACCTTTCCCATTACTCCCCCCTCCCGGGAAAAATCATCCGCATTTTGGTAGTCTTTCCCCACACGTTGTACCATGTGGTATATGAAGGGATGTAATGCCAGGTACCACCGAGTTATCTGGGCATTGCTGTCCTTCATTGTGCTTAACCACTTGAGTGGAGCGTGGTCAGAGTGGTCAGAGTGGTTAAAGAGCGAGTGGCCCTTTTAATAGTCAAACCCTCCTTTTCGACCACGGCGTAGTTGCGCTCCTGAGGGAGCATCTTTTTACTGAGGTACAGGATGGGATGTTCTACTCCATCTACCGTTTGGGACAAGACTGCACCCAAACCCACATCCGACGCATCGCTGTGAAGAATGAATCTCTTAGTGAAGTCTGGCATGATGGGAGTGGGGTCTTAACAATATCAAACACCCCCTGACATTCTACTGACCACTTAATTAGATTTGGTGTGCTCTTTCTGGTGAGGTCAACTAAGGGATTGACCACTGTTGCATACTCGGGGATAAATCTTTGGTAATAACCGGCTAGCCCCAGTAACCTCACCTTTTGGGGATTGCCCTGTCCACCAAAGCCTGGACCTTGGTGAAAACGGTTTTCACTCTTCCATTCCCCATTATAAATGCCAAATATTGTGTCTCTGTTTTGGCAAATGCACATTTTCTCAAGTTAGCTATCAGCCGGGCTACCCTTAGAGACTGAAAGATGGCCATGATCATAGCTAAATGCTCTCGCCAGGTGGAGCTGTAAATAACCACATTGCCGATATACACTGCCATATATTCACAATCTGGATGTCAAACCTGGTCCATCAGTCTCTGAAAGGCAGTGGGCACAGTACAAAGCCCAAAAGGCATGGTTTTGAAATGAAGCAGCCCTCTGGTGTTGAAAATGCAGTTTTTTGGGGGATCCCTACTTTAGCCATAATCTGCAATAATTCTTTGGCTATCGCAGCGGCACTAGTGGACCTCAATGGAACTGCCTCTAGATATCGTGTTGAATAATCTACCACCGCTAATATATCCGTATACCCGGAATCAGAAGGTACAAAGGGCTGACTATGTCCATTGTGATGCGTTCAAAGGGAGTGGAAATAATCGGCAATGGAACCAAATAGGCGGGGCGCACTTGACCCGACACTAATCGCTGGCAGTCTGGACGTGTGGCTGCATATTTCGAAACATCTTTATAAAGTCCTGCCCAATAAAATGTAGCCAATATCGACTCCATTGTCTTGTTAGCTCTGAGGTACCCTGACAAGACGGGGAAACCAATAATTGTAATCTTTGCCCCTTTCACTTTCCCTTCCTGCTGATTTTGATGCTTTCTTGTAAGCTTCTGCCATCCTCTCCACACCTCAACATAGTCTTTGTGTGTTTTTCCGTTTTCAACTGATGTACAATCCGATATAATGTCAACGGGCATTCGGGGGGATCTTCCATACAATAAGAAAATGATGAAAATCCAGTTGCTTCACTGCGGGTACAGTTGTATGCATGTACCACTTTGCTAAGGGAATTCTTCCAATCAGTTTTGTCTTCTTCTGGCAGGGTTCTCAGCATCACTAACCATGTCCAGTTGAATCAAGCTGATTCTCAATTTATTGTCCTATGCCATGGTGTAACTTTGTGGGAAAGACACATTTCAGGGCAAAATCATTAAAGGTTTTATCTGCTGTTGTTTTTGCAGATTTGTTTCTTGTGGCATAGGCCTGAGCAAAGCACATAAAGTGATCCATTGCTACTAAGATGTACTCATAAATCAATGGGTACCATCTGGAATGGGTATGCGGTGCCTTGGTTGGTCTGGTCAGTCGCTTTTGCCTCAGACAACTGCATACACTGGTGACATAATGCTCCACATGCCTTTGCAGAATCTGTCACTTAAATTCAGGGTTCTCTTCACCCCCAGGTGGCCCATGTCCTCGTGAAGCTCTTGATAAATCTGGTGATGATACTTCTTTGGCAGGACCAACTGTGATCGTGATGCTGTTTTTCTATACAAGATTCCACTCTTGTCTATGTACAGCTTTTTTTTATCAACACTGTGGTATCACTATGCTCACCCTGCCTCTCTTTTACAGTGGGTCCCTGGAGCTTTCCTCACATCTTCTTTGGCTATGGGCTTGTGACAGGGTGTTGAGTGGTGCTTGATAAATGACACAAGATACAATAATTATCTGTGTTTATTTTAATTATTTTTCACACAAAAATAAAACAGGTTGCCCCTATACCAGCAATGGTATAGGGGAATCTGACAACATGGCGAGTTGCAGTCCCAAACAAAAACAAACACTCCAATAACCACAATCATCCATGCACAAAACTGTGCTCTGTGATGCTGGTGAAAGTGGTGCGTGTGTCCATGGTATACTATTGTTGTGTTGTGCAGTGAAGTGGTGAATCGTGGTGTGTGAGCTGGCTCTGTGGCTGCAGCTACTGATCTCCATTTTACTCCTCTGTGAGGATGACAAAACAAATACAAATACAGGCTCCTGCCAGTTGTACAGTCTCAGCATAAGGAGAAGTACTCATGTAGCAGCATCCCCTTTGTAGTACCCAACTCCTCTCTGCCATCAGCCTGGCGCCAGGCTCTCTCCAATCGCTGCCTGCCCTGCAGCCGATCGCAAGGGATTTGTTTTGTGTACACGTCGCTATGCTCTTCTGCCAACACTCACGGTTTACTCTTTTTAGGTTAACTCCAACCATTTAGAAAGGAGCAGATTACTCTGCTACACCCCTATTGTATACCCTCGCTCATTACCCATTGATTATCTAGTACACTCTCAGGGAGGGAGGGAGATCTAACACCAAGCATCATTCAATCTTTTTCACATCTATACAGAGTTAGTCTGATGTAATTGGTTTTATTGTAACCATGTTTTTGTTGCTAGGGAAATCCAAAAGTCGCTGGATCTAGCGACAAAATTGCAAAGTTGGCAACACTGGATCTGCCCCTTTTTTTCAGCTTCTCTCACCTCCTATCGGTCTCACTTGGCCATTGAAAGGTTTTCTCAGCTTGAGATCTGTGCTTCACGTCTTTTTGATGATGTCCGACAGGGTCAGACATCAGACCTGAAAGGGAAAATTGTAACGTCGGACCTAGTCCGACATAGTACCGCAAAGAGTTAATTTACCAGTACACTTTTAAGCAAATCATTTCTTAAACAAAATCATGATATCTGGATCTCACTGGGCACAAATACATATTTCATCAACAGAAGACAAGATATACATTTTTTATAGATCAGGGCATTTGATTCTGTAACATATTTATTTATTTTTTCTTTTGTTTTGTTTTCTTCTTTGAATATAATGTAAAGTAAAAAAGTTGTTCATAAGAAGCCTGTAAGTGTTACTTATGTTTGCATGAAAGACTAAAATAATCAATTCTCAGTTCTTGTGCATTATATTTTGCCATTAAACTTACACATCGTCAGTTGGTTAACTCGGTTTTCTTTCATGGATTGAAGTTGCTCTGTGAAAATGTGTCCATATGAAGAAACACTTCTTTCAACATCCACAGAATTGGAAACAATTGACAAATATATTTAGCCTTTCTTGCTAAATGGGGAAATAGTTCTGCATTTCTCCAAAATTCTAAGAAAAACAGATGATCATGTGGTTTTTCCATTGCTGCCTTTGGAATTTCTCTGAGCTATATGAAACAGCATTGCACCCCTGGCAAACCTTGAGCTGAGGCAGTGTGACAGAGAGAGAATCTAAACTGTAAATCTCCCAAGCAGAAAGGGTGCTGTGTAAGGTGAGTGGTAGACTGCTTGACTCGATGGTAGGCAGAAACTGAATTCATGAAATGAATCCCTTGCGATCGGCTATGGGGCAGGCAGCTATTGGAGAAACTAGGACACCGGACTGATTACCGGGAGGAGTTGGGTAGTACAAAGGAGACGCAGCTACATGAGTACGGTCCTTTACCCTGAGAGGTTGTGATCAGCCAGAGCGTGGTTTGTTTGTTTTTGTTTGTTGCAGAGGAGTAAGGAGGAGATCAGGAGCTGTAGCCAGCTCACAGCATGACTCACAGCCTCACTGCAAAGCACAGCACAGCAGGGACACACGCACCACTTCTACCTGAACCACAGAGGACAGTTTCGTGCATGGAGGATCATGGTTGTCGGAGTGTTGTTTTTTTGTTTGGGACTGCAACCCATCATATTTTTGGATTCTCCTATACCATTGCTGGTATAGGGGCAACTTGTTTTCTTTTTGTAAAAATAAAGAATAAATACAGACAGTTTTGGGAGTAATCAAGTGTATTTTGTGTGTTATTTGCTATCCACCAATCACCACCCTGTCACAGGGAGGTATCTTGTTCTTTTTTGACAGTTTTGACTTTGTTTCACTTCAGATTGCTGTCTGTCCCGCAACAGTATCCTGTCCCCATTTCCCTGCAGCTGTCTAGGTGTTCAACAGCATCTTGACAGATGTCCGGTCCAGCCACATTTAAAACAATGGTTGCAGGCATCTCCCTGATTAGCATCTTAGCAAGCTTTACAGCCCTGCTTGAACTGTCGTGGTGCTCCTGGCTGTGTCCCTTGTGCTGCATTTCGTGCTGCTATATGGAGGTAGTAACCATATGTTTCACTTCTGCCATTTCTTTCCTCAATTCCGATACCAATTCTGTAAAATCTGTCAGTGGCACCCTCCTATTCTTCTCATCTCTTGCTTATTCCCTTCCCTGTTCAGGCTGATCAATAGAATCTGGGTTAACTGTCATGTTATAGCTTTTATGGATTTGCTTATTAACCTGAATCTCTGTGTGTACATTCACATTTGCTCCTCTATGTAGCATGTTGTTTTTTTTAGCTTTTTCTTTCTTTCCAGTTAAAAACTGGTTGCTTCATTCATTTTCTCCATCATCACATCATATGTTACAGCCTGGTCATCTAGCAAGTGCTTAAACTGAAATTGTATGGTCTGTGCTGTTCTTCAGCCCCTTTTTATTTGGATGCAAATAAGAGCCTATCTTTCAGTTCATTGCCTTGAGCAGAAAGTTTTGGAGGGATTCTCGGGGGTCTTGAGATATGCTTACTAATCTGTAGTACAGATCAAACGTATTTTCTTTCTTATACTGTACTTTCAAAACTGTTCTAAGTTGAGTCCAGGACAGATGGCGTTAACCCTTTGCGGTCCTATGTTGGTCCTAGTCCGACATTACAAATTGCCCTTTCCAGTCCGATGTCGGGCCTTGTCCAAACCACAGGTCAGTAGTTGTTTTTTTTCCAGAAAAAGCCGAGAAAACCTTTCAATTGCTGAGTCGGACAGATAGGGGCCAAATGAAACCGAAAAAAAGAATAAATTAAAAAAGGCTGTATCTCCTAGCACCATGCATTACAGAGATAAAACGGACATAACGAAGGAGGTAGCTGCTTCTGCATCCAGCACTCAAAAACATTTGCAGAGCTTTTTGAGATGTTATAGAAATAAAATAATGATTTGGATCACATTATTGAGGAGTTTGGTGATAAAACAAGTGATCGTGAGAGGATTTATCAATATGCACGTCTATAAAGAGGTATGTGAAAAATACAGTGAACAAGGGGTCAGGCTTGGCTATAAATACAGTACTGAGTGTCCTTTTACGATTCAATGTCTTTTAAACCTGTTTTACTCTGGAAAAAAACAATATTTTAAACAGCACGTTTGAAATAAACAGCGCGTGTAAAATAAACACCGCGTGTGAAAATAAATGGGACCTGACGTGCTTGACAAGCACTGAATAAATGGACTGTAAAGAGTTCATCACTAGTTCAGTTATTTCAGCTTTTGTGTGACCTTTCTGTAACTCTGTGTCCATTCGGTGCATTACATTCAGATATGACAATTTGTCCTTTTGTCCCCTTTCCCCTACCTGACCACGCATTATAAACCCCCCCCAATGGTTACTTCTATAATTTTTTCCTACTTTCCATGGATCTCATTGAATCTTCAAAGGACTTTTGTATAACTTTGCACTCTCTTTAAGTCCTTTACCACAGTCGCCCCTCTCAGCTGGTCTATAAATGCATTCAAGTCCATGAGGTACTGCTGGGCCTCCCCTTTCTCTTTTCCCTCAACCTCATCTAGTGTATTGTCAAACAGTCTCAATTAGCTGTGTTTGCTTTTCCCCTTAATAGCTTCATCCTTTTCTGGAACTTTAACATACATGCAAACTTCAACTAGCTGTTCCCATTTTAACTGCATCAGGTTGTCACTCACCAAAATTGTGCAGTCTTTCCAGCTCTGTGGCGTATTGGCAACAACAGGCCATCACTCGGTAGCTTTGTAGTTGCACTCAGATTCCAGATCGGTCTCTTATAGAAGAAGTATAGTTATCTTGCATTCTTATGTGGGCGTGAATTCTCCTGGCTGGCTCGCCAATTTTTGTTGCACACAGTTGTTCTTTTGTTGAAACAGTCATTCTTTTTATTTCTAACACTAAAACATGTTGGGAGCAGTAGACTGCATCTTCCACCGTGAATGCTTACAGCATGTGAATAATTAGGACCATGATCTATTTTGTGTTAATACTGCCCTTCCCTTACCCTTCAGCTGTACCTCAGGTGGCAATTGGATGAAGTTATGCCGCATCTCGCGGTGCCTGATCCCCAGATGTTTTCTCCCCTCGTTTTAGCCACTGGAGGGGGCTGGGGTCCAAAAGACATCTGCCCACTACCTCCATGTCTATTCCTTTCTTCAACAAAAAAATTGTACCTGTACCTGTGTACCGGCAGTACCTTTTCGGGCCTGGGTCCTTGGAGGCGCTGTAATCCCACCCTGGCACCACGTGTGACAGGACAGCTTGGTGGTGACGTCAGAACCAGGAAATGAATACACAGAGACAGGACAGATGAGGTGAAATGATGAAGACGCTTGCTTGCGCCGGTTTATTGAAAATAAAAGGTTTAAACAAACAGAAGACAGGACACCGCACTTTACACCAAAATAAATAGACAAACAAAAATGGACTAACACTTAACAAACGGTGAGCAGATGGACACACTAACACACACGGAGTTTAAATAAACAAGTTTTGCATAAACAAGTATCATGCTGGTCTCACCAACACGCAATAGCAATTGATCAAACTCCAACTTGGTTCCTCTCTCTCCTGTTCCCTACTCACCGAACACCCAACAACCCCGAGTGAGTAAAACGTGCATCTTTATATACTGTTGTGCTGGGATTCAATTACCAATTAATTATTCACTTGAATCCCAGCACGTGAATTATTTATGTGCAACCTCGTGCTCACATATTAACTACTATAAATACACGTGAAGTGATGTACAATCTCGTGCCTAAATACAATTATACATTTTTGACAGGCTGGCGAGTGGATAAAGGCCCAGAGACAGACTGCAGTTCAAAAAAATAATACTTTTATTACAAAAACGAAATAAAAGGGCAAAAGGGCAAAAATAAAGATATTAAAACACATATAATAAAACAAAAAACAAAACTTACAAAAATAAAGGTTTCCAGGCTGGGCAATGCCTTCACTGGATTTAGAAAATTCAAAAATCACAAACAACAAGCACAACCATCTTCTTGCTTCCTCAGCTTCCACCTCTCTAATGGGAAGCAGAGGCCTCCTTTTATATCAGGTGGCTGGGTGCTGATTGATCGTTAATTAATCTAATTAACTAATCAACCCCAGACACCTGAACACAATAAACCCAGGCAGGTAGGGGAATTTAACCCCATCCCTTGTCAATTTCTAAAGGGAAGGGCTCTGCCAGAGCTTTGCTCACATGAAACACAGACCAGTTTATTTTCTCCTGTTCCACTAAACACAACATGACCAGACCCGTTTATATCCCATGTACCAATGCCTATACACCAACATTTAACACACCACGCACAACATATACAGAAAATACACACAGGGGCAGGCACTTTATCACATGTACCCAGACCAGGAAGTTGACTGACACACACACACACACACAGGTACTACGGGTTGCAAGCACTGGTGCATGCATTTATTGCAAAAAATCGAAAAGTTTTACAAAAACACACAGCTCACCGAACCAAAATAAACGGTTTGAACAAAACAAAGTCTCGAACACCAATACTTTAACAATACCTTAACAATATCCTGATCGTTTGAAAAAGGTTATTATTGCTAAAGGTGTCTTAACTAGCTATTCATTTCATTTTCTTTGTCAGGGTATGAATACTTCTGAATTGGCATTATTTGGAGTTTTGCTGAAATAAATAATTACACACAGGGCTCTCTTCTGCCCTGCCACAGCTACTAAGTAGGCCAAGTTAAAAAAATATAAATAAAAAAAAAAAAAAAAAAAAACCTCTAGAATACCCCTTCGAACCAAAGCCCGGTTGGGGCCGCACATCTTAGACTATCCTAGGATTGCCGAAAAGGTAAATATATAATCATTATATATTTCCATATATATATATATATATATATATATATATATATATATATATATATATATATATATATATTATTAAAATAGGTAAAATGAAGACAGAACAGAATGCATTGTACAGATGACATTTACATTTAACCAAAACAATGCTATTTTGATTCTTGTATCCTTGCATGTATAGACTTTATCCTTCGGGCACCCTCTGCTGCAGCAAACCACAACTCAACTTCCACTATTTATTTGAACATGGGCATCATAGTTTAGCACGACAAAATCATCAAAAGGTAGGTCATTTTATATAACTCAATTTTATTTTTTAACAATAAGGAATAAACTACATCAAAGTGGGCAAGATAAATGACTAGACTGAAGGTCAATGTCACCAGAAGCTCGAGATACTAGTATTACAGGCTTTTTGTTGCACACTTTGATGTACTTTATTTGTTATCAGTTGTAGCCATTTGCAAAAGCTTGAAAAAGTAGAACACTTGTATGAATTATAGTAAAAATAGATAAGTGTTCTGCTTTCTCTTTATTATCATTTTCTAGATAAAGAGGAAGGGTGGGGGAGTCGCTGAGGCTCAGATTTTATTTTTACATACACAGGAAGCAGCACCTTTACTGAAGGCTGAGAACCATTGGATTCTGCTACCAAACTAACTCTGGAGGCTTGTTTCATATCCACTAGCAGTGAGTAAACAAAGCCCCTCCTGTCTGCAAGTACGGTGGGAGAAGCAGGAGCTAGCCTGTCCAGGTTAAAAATAAAACCAGAGACACAAATACACATGTCATCTCAAGGGATATAAAGTAATATTATGAGCAGTGAAAACCTTGGCTCTGTAGTGTCAAGACAGCAAAAAAAAAAAAAAAAAAAAAAAAAAAAAATAAATCTTATTTATAAAGACCCATTCATCGTATTTTCAATTTTTTTTCAGAATTTTAATTTAGAAGCATTAGTAAAAAAAATGCCAAGTTATTTTAATGAAAATATTTTTTCTTCTTACATACTGGTTACTTTTTCAAAACTCAGAAGTTTAAAGCATCCCTATGGCCTCAATGTAGCTTTCACAAACAGTCTAATCCCCAGGTAACCTGTCCCTCTGTAACACCTACTGGATGTAGGAAATAAAACTGTAAGAAATGTGATTATTCTTCCATCCACCAGGGTTCAGGTGTACAGGTTAATAGTTACACTTTGGAATACACAAAAGGCATGATTATAAGAGCTACAGAATATTGAGGACACAGGGAATATAAACAAAAAGAAGAATATATTAGTCAAGATACTTCAACTATTTCATATCTTTATGTTGCTTTATAAGCTTTAAACAGACCAGGGTTTATTAATGCTGCTCCATGGATTGGAACTGTCTTGCAGAGCTGACTGTAGGACCCTATAAGTTGGGCTACATGTTGATTTGAGATGGGAGGTTGTGGTGCTGTATAGTTTGATATATGATATAGCATTCAAACATGTTTCAGGTCAGCCAGTGGTTCTCAATTTTGGGGTGGGGGTACACAGAAAGGTTTTTGGGGGTTTGCGAAACAGCCACATCACCAGCAGACCTACTGTGCGTAATGGCTGCAGTGGATTGCAGTTGGGCTTTTTTAAAAAGTGGGCATTATGAAACTTAACATAAAAAATACTCTATATATTATATATATATATATATATACTGGGGTATAATTTAATATCATATATATGTATACGTTGAATGCCACGTATATTAGCATAATTATATATATATTATATATTATGTAAATCCCTGGTATCCTTCATTAATCGCAGGGAGGGGGTTAAAATCCCCCCTGCCAAAAACATGTTAGAATGCAAGTATGGTGTATGGGTGTTATTTGTTTTATTATTAGTTATCCCCTGCACCTGGTGTTAATTGTAAATTAGAGCCAGGTGCAGGGTATTTAAAGAGAGCAGCCAGGCTGTTCAGGGTTGCTGTGTGAGAAAAGCTCACTTGAAGGTTTACTCAAGTGAAAAGAAAGGTAGTGTGTAAAAGCCTTTTTGTGTGTTGTGTATTTTGGTGCTGCAGGTAAACAGCTTAGCTGTCCCTTTGTACAGTTTAGGTTCCTGTTTATGTAGATAGTGCTCTGAAGGAGCTAGGTGTTTATTTTGTGTTTTGTTTATTTCCGTTTTCTGTTTTTGTGTTTATTAAAAACTTCTATTTTTGTGTCCTGGGTCCTGCTTAAAAGGGGCAATGAACCGTGTGAGTTGCAATCATTTTACTATATATATATATATATATATATATATATATATATATATATATATATAATCTATATATATATATATATATATAGTGCCTTGCAAAAGTATTCAGAACCTCTCACAGTTTTCACATTTTGTTGCTTTAAAGCTTGCAGTCATGACACTTTGAAGTAGGAATTAATATGTGTTATATACAGAACCTACTCCACACATTCAAAGCAAAAAGAAAGAAAGAAATAGATAATTAATGTGAAATAAAAATGGAAAAGTCATGATTGCATAAATATTCAAACCCTTTGCTCTTTAAGTGCACAAAATGACCTTTAACGAGCCACACAATTAGTTGAATGGCCTCTGTCTGTGTGAAATAATAGTGGTTCTCATGATTTCAAATAAAAACACCTGTCTCTGTGAGGTTCCTTGGTCAGGTAGGGAATTTCAAGCAAATCAAGACTCAACCATCAAGACCAAGGAGCTTTCAAAGGAAGTCAGGCATACAGTCATTGAAAAGCACAGATATATAGAAGTCTCTCAATATCCCTGTGAGCACAGTTTACTCAATCATCAAGAAATGGAAGGTGCATTGTACCACCTAGATCAGGCCGTCCCTCCAAACTCAGCAGCTGGACAAGGAAGAAACTGGTGAGGGATGCAGCTGTGAGGCCCAACAACAAGTTTGAAAGATCTACAGAGTTCAATAGCTGAGATGGGAGAAAATGTGCATTAGTCAACAATATCCAGAACACTTCACAAAAGTAGTCTGTATGGTAGGGTGGCAAGAAGGAAGCCATTAGTAATAATAAGCCATCTCAAAGCCTGCATGGAGTTTGCAATAAAACACCTGAGTGATCCTGCAAAAATGTGGCAAAAGGAGTTGTGGTCAGACGAGACCAAATTGGAACTTTTTGGTCTAAATGCCAAGCGTTGTGTTTGGCGCAGCCCCAACATAGCACATCTCCCAGTCAACACCATCCCTACAGTCAAACATGGTGACGGCAGTATCATGCTATGGGGATGCTTCTCCTCAGCAGGGACTGGAAAGCTTGTTAGGATTGAAGGAAAAATGGGTGGAGCAAAGTACAGGCAGCAAATACTAGAGGAAAACCTGTTTCAGTCTGCTAAAGACTTAAAACTGGGGTGAAAATTCACCTTTCAGCAGGACAATATTCCAAAGCACAAGGCCAAAGCTACACTGGAGTGGCTTAAGAATGAGAACGTGAATGTCCTTGAGTGGCCCAGTCAAAGTCCTGACTTGTCCTATTGAGAATCTGTGGAAAGACTTGAAAACTGCAGTCCATAAGTGATCTCCAAGCAATTTCAGAGAGCTTGAGCAAATCTGCCAAGAAGAATGGGCACAAATTGCACCAAGCCGGTATGCAAAGTTGGTAGAGACTTACCCAAAAAGACTTACGGCTGTAATTGCTGCCAAAGGTGCTTCCACCAAAAATTGAGTTGACGGGTCTGAATACTTATGTAATCAGCATATTTCAGTTTTTTCTCTTTTATTTTATGCTGACATTTACTGTAACTTATCTTACCCTGGCAAAGTCTTCAGTTTGAGCATTCAAGTTTTGAATAAAATATTAAGTTTAAAAAAATGTGTTTACATCATTTTGTAATTTCACAAAATGTGACACCATATGAAGGGTCTGAATACTTTTGCAAGGCACTATATATATATATATATATATATATATATATATATATATATATATATATATATATATATATATATATATATACACACACACACACACACACACACACACACACACACACACACAGTTGTAGTCAAAAGTTTACATACCCCAGTGGAAATATACAATTTCTAGAAATTTCTGAAAAACAAATAATTATAGGAAAAATCCTTTGTAGCAAAAGTTTTGCTTTTGTGGATGAGGAAAAAAAATGACAAGAAATAATCTACAATTATTTTTCAGCATTTTTTTTTTTTTTTTTTGTGCAAAATTCCAAAATTGCTAATTCAAATGTATTCACATCCTTTGATGCTGTGATTGTATTGTCTGCAAGGTGCTAGAAAGTTCAATATGATAATGCAGAACCTAATTCTAGAAAATGCTTGATTGCAGGTGAACATTCTTAGAGTTAAAAGGGTTTGGTTTAGGATGATTGCTGTCTTACCAATAAGTCAATATGGGAAAATGTAAAGAGCTATCTGAAAATGGAAAATTATTTATTGTCATAAAGCTGGAGAAGGATACAAGAAGATTTCCAAGCATTTGAGTATCCCAATTTCAACTATTGTTTCTATCAGTGAAAGTACAAGACTCATCATGGTACTGTCACACCACTCCATCGTCTGGAAGAAAGAAGGTTCTTTCACCAAGAACAAGCAGACAAATTATGAGGAAGGTTAATAACAATCCAAGATTGACTGCCAAAGATATTCAAAGTGAATTGTCTGCAAGTGAGACTGGGGTTTCCATTTCAACCATAGGACAAGTATTGCATGGTTAAGGTCTCAATGGTTGCCAGCCAAGGAAAAAGCCACTCTTAGGAAAATGTCACAAGGACAATTGCTTAAAGTTTGCAAAACGGTATTTGAATGATGGTCTGTGATTCAGCCTCCCGACAGTAGATGGCATCAAACCAACTCGGGACTTCCCTTACCAAGATCTCGTGACCATGGCAAAAGTCATCTTTTGAGGGGTGGCACCTTGGTGAGGGGCGGAAGTACGAGTATGTAAATTCCAGCCACTGGAGTCAAGTGAAGGATAAGGACACTTGTCAGTTGGGGATTGGTGTTCCACTGACTACAGAGGCGGGACATTACATACTAAAGGGAACGTACTACTGTGTTCGGGGTTGGTCCAAAAGTAAAATAGGAGGAGTAACGGGTGGAGGGAGAGTCTAGTTTGGTGCAGCGGGATTTTTAAAAAAAACACTAACATTTCTTTTGTCTTTTTTTGTTTATGTATGGTTTGCCACGAAGACGATTAAAGACGAGTTATCACGGTCTGTTTGGATTTCACCCCTGCACTCCTTCCCTCACACCATTTTGTTTTCTTTTGTTATTTAATTATTTTGTTGTGTATAGATAATAAAAATAAATTATTTTATTTCTGTACACATAAATTACTGTCTGGACATTCCATTTAATACACTCTCGCCACACAGATGGATATGAGTTCTGATCAAAGGTTTTGTGGAGTGAACAAAAATCTAGCTATTTGGTCACGCTGATAGTCGTTATGTTTGGAAAATGTCTTGTGAGGCATACAAAGAAAAGAACATCATACCTACTGTCAAGCATGGAGGTGGTAATATCCTTCTATGGGGCTTTTTTTTCTCTCTAATAGCACAGGACATTTAGTTTCAATACATGGTAAAATGGATTCCATAGCATACCAAAAGATATTGGCCAATCTTCTGAAACCCTCCATTACAAAACCTGTCTTAAAGCGCAACTGGATGTTCCAACAAAACAACAAACTAAAGCACATATCAAAATCTACTTCAGAATGGTTAAATAAGAATAAAATAAAAGTTCTTGAATGACCTAGTCAAAGTTCTGATCTAAATCCGATTGAGAATCTTTGGTATGAGTTGAAGAAGGCTGTGCACAAGAGAAGTCCTCAGAAGTCCTGGAATAATTTTGTATTGAAGAATGGCCAAAAAGCACTTAAGAATCAAGAACAATCATTTAAAAGAGGTTATTTGCAAAATGTTCCTCAACTAGTTATTAATTTAATTTTCCTTGTCAGGGTATGAATACTTTTGAATTAGCATTTCTAGAGTTTTGTAAAAAAAAAAAAAAAAAAAAAAAAAAAAGTTTGCTGAAATAAATAATTGTAGACATCTATTGTAACTTATTTTCCTCATCCACAAAAGTAAAACTTTTACTACGAAAGATTTTTCTTACAATTCTTTGTTTTCAAGAAATTTTTAGAAATGATAAATTTCCATTGGATTTGGTATATGTTAAAATTGGATATATATATATATATATATATATATATATATATATATATATATATATATATATATATATACATACACGGATGCTTCGGTATAAAGATTTTGGCAGCACTAAAATCCGGACAACACTGATTTTGGCTGTTGTGGAAGTGTAAAATAGTGCTATTGAACATGGAGTGTTGTTTTAGTGAAACCTATACACTGGCACAAAAAAAACACACATACGTAACCTAATAACAATAATAAATGCCCTGTGACGTTGGGTATAATAGGTGACCAAATATAGTCATTTTTTTGTAATGGCGACACACACAGTACGCACCGCTGTGCCAGCCCTCCTTGTGTTAACTGTTTGACCATCAGGCCGTTTGGATATACAAAATTAAATAAACCATTTCTCCCGTACTTTGTTGTTTGTCTTTCATTGTTGGATTACTGCACCTGCACTGCACCTGCTCTACACCTGCACACTAATTACCACATTGCCACTCCTTACATTATTACAGAAGAACTGTGGAGTCTGTGTTTAAATGGTCAAATATACCCTAAGCTTATGCTCTGAAAAACAACTTTATGTATATTATCAATAAAATAACACATCATTTTTAAAAGGGCATTTTTAAAAAGGCTGGTTTAGAATAAAATAAAAAAAGTATCCTTTTATTTTTCTTTTAATATTTATTCAGTTTAAATACACACACACACACACACACACACACACACACACACACACACACATATATATATATATATATATATATATATATATATATATATATATATATATATATATATATATATATATATATATATATATATATATATATATATATATATATATATATATATATATATATGTTTTAATGTATTCAGTTTATATTTTATTGTTTCTTTTTTTCTTGTGTATATACTGTATATTGTTTTAGTATTTATTCAGTGTATTTTTCTCTGTGGGTTTTCTGTGGATTTTAATGTATTTATTATTAAAGGAATACATACATAGCAAAGACAACTCTTAATTGCCTCTATCCTATTCCTGTGAGATTGTGAATCCCTTGTTGAGCGAATCTTGGGGACTTAGACTATGTGCATTTATAAAATAACATCTGATGATGACCTGTGCTATAAACAAGGGTATAATGAAAATATTTGCAAGGTAGTTACATTACTGTAGGTGTCCCAGGGAAGGGGGTGTATACATAAATATAAAGCACATAGCAACCCAAATACACCACAGAGTAGGTAGTCTAAACTATGAGACTGCATATTAATGCCAGTGATGAGTTTGAAAAAATGTGAGGAAGGCAAGGAGTACAAGAAACACTCTGTTTGAATACAATTCTATTGCCAATTGAACATACAATATGTTACACACAAGTTTTGACTATGCTAATGTTAGTTATTGGTTAAGACTACATAATGTGACAGGTTTAAAAATAAACAGCAGTGTGGCACAAGATGAAAACTGTCAGCTGAAACTGGGAGCCAGGCAATTCTTGCTTTAAATATCAAGCAACTTCCTTTTATAGTACCATGTTTGATACTCTCACGTGCGAATATGAAGACTTGTCAAGGAAATATCACTTAAAACCCTCCATGCAAAACTTTTATTTAGGAGTTTGTGGCTCATCCTTAGCAAAAACAGTTTGGGTCACCAAAGAGATCAACGTCAATCGAACTTCAGGAATGAATTATTCCAAATGCCTCACAAACATGTCATGTATCCTGCTACAGGAAGTCTGTGCCTGCTTCCTGTATCCTGACTGCCGTACACCTCTCCCTCACATAAGGGCTTCAGCTCAACCCCCTAGCATTTGTTTTGTGAAACTTAAGTTTAATTTAATGTCGAAGGCATGCAATTGTCCTGTTTAATTGCACGACTATATTGTTTAAAAGGTTAGGGAAACAGTGACAAGTGACTTTAAGGGTTTAGTTACCCATTGAGTTGCAATTCTATCTCCCGACCAGGAAAGGCGCTAAGTAAGGTTGGTGGTACGCTTTCATAGGGATGAGCCAACTCAATGGTAGGACAGAACCAGAAGCCACCTTGACGGAAGGGCGTAGTTGTAAGACTGCTAAACAAATCTATTGTGATCAGCTGTGGGGTACGCAGCAACTGGATATAACGTGGCGCCAGACTGATCACAGGGAGGAGTTTGTTGTTTTACTGTTTTTTTCTAAATGTGAGGTCTTGTCATAAATATTTTGTTTCAGATACAGCACATGGCGTACAAAGGGGATGCAGCTATGTGAGTACAGCCCCTTACACTGAAATAATGCGGCGGAGCTCTGTTGTTTTTGTTTGTGTTTTAAAGCACGAGTAGGTCCTGGGAGCTGTTGCCACGGAGCCAGCACAATCACCCACGAGCACCCCTACCTCTGCACAGCACAGCCACCACCCTTTCCTGTACACTGGGTGTAAAACTGAACTTTGGGATTGAAACACACACTGTTTGTAAACTCGTACTAGTGTTAGTAGAGGGGCCAGATTGGAGTTAAAAGAACGATTGTAAATACAACCCCGAGTTGGTACATTCACTTCCTTCACACACCACTCGTATCCGGACAACCATACAATTTTAGATATAATTGTACAGGTGTTTTAGAAATGTAATAACTCATGGTAAGAATATTATATGAGATATCAATGATATTTTCAAATAACAAAAGCAGCATATTAAAAAAACAAAGTTTTCTTTTGAGACTTCTTTAATATCCTGCTTAGGTAGTTGTAGTTCACAGGGTGACAGTGTCCAAAAGGCTTAATGGATGGAGGAATCCTGAACTGAAACCACATTTAGAGAAACTAAACTAACTTTGAGATGAATTTGAGTAAACAGATGAAAAACTATGAATGTAGTAAATTAATGTATAGTCACTAGGGAATCAGAACCACCTTCTTCTTTTCTGTCAATGTTGATTTTTTTTTTTTTTGGCAGCCAAAAATTGATTAGTATTTTGATTCCCAACCTGCATGTGTCAAATAAATATTGCATGAGAGTAGTATTCCCTTACCAGACACAATACACCCATTTATTTGAGTTTAGGAAGGGGCTGCCAAGTCAAACTCGATTAAATACCGTAAAAACGTTTTTTTTGGCTTGCATGGGCATGTCCATCTTGTACCAGTATAGTGTTCCACTGAAACACACTACACACACCCACAATGGTGGCATTTCATCTAAATCCCAAAATAATGCCGAAAATTGAATGTCACAGACCTGGGTTATGTTAAATCGAACATTTTCATGAAACGCAATGTATGGAAAGACATAAGGAATGCCTGATGTTAAAACAATGGTACAATGGAAATCATTTCTTAACACTTGTCATTTTTTTGCAGTTCACCGTGCTTTTACTGTTTATTTTCTGTACTTTACTGTGATTAATCATGATTTCCCCATTGCTTAACCTAACCATGCTTATCTGTGATTTGCCATTAGGTGCCAAGTCAAATAGATGAACATTTCAGACAGTTTTACCCTACAATCTACGTAAGCTATTTTATTTATTTATTGATCAACCCTAACCCACTTACCAATCAGGAGGACTAAAGAAGAATGTACAACCTTCCACTGAAGTCATTATGGTCTTTTGACATGCAGAACCAAATGTTGTCAAATTACTGAGCTCTAGAGGTGTAGCCCAGCCTGGCTAATACTCATCTAGCATCATTGGCTGTCTGAGAAGTAGGGGTAAACTATCCCCCAATTATCCTCCCTAACCCTTTTGTACAGTAAATTCAATGAGTCCCTATCCAAGGTGAACTTCTAGGGACCACAGAAAATAAGTGATTCGTGGGGGGAAAAAAGAGAAAACAACGAGTAGTTATATTGTTGTAGTGCAGTGAAACAACATTTAAAGTATAGGTAAAGAAATACAAAGCCCACATTTGTCTTCAGTTTCTCCAGGTATTGTAGCTGATTTAACAACATGAGATCCAGGCTTTAGTGATAGAGCTACAAGGAATGTTTGGCTCGATGCTAAGATTTCAGTGGTTTTATCAGCGACATTGGTGGGGTGTATATAATATATAAAGTATATGTGATTTTTATTTCTAAATACAGTAATCCATTGTGTATCTGCCCATCACATATCCTAACCATTTATCTACCATGATCAAGTTCTTCAGCAATGTCACCCACAAAATGGCTACAGGAAAGTGAGTTGTGCTTCCAATTGAAAAAAAAAAAGAGTGGGTGAAGTGCGATGAAGCAGATCCTGCCTATCATCTTTTAGATGAGGAAGAGATTGTGAATGCAGTAAATGGAAATAACAGCAACAAACCAGAATGTGACGAGGAAGATGAGGAAACAAAACCAGTCGTTTCCCACAACTATGGAGTGCTTTGCTATCAGAGAGATTTGGACTGGCGGGAACAGCAACCCGAAGATGATCCGACTCAACTTTTGCTTGTCCGGTCTTTGATAGAAATGGCAACTAAAAAGTGAACCAACCCGCATTCAAGACTTTTTTGCTCCAACACAGTAATGTAAGTACAGTAATCCGTCATGTGTCTGCCTGTCACATATCCGCTCTAAATGTAAATGTAAATCAATCTTTTCAGCAATGTTGATTTTTGAAGAAAGAAGATTAGTTCCGAGGTTTTAGATCCTACCAAAGTTTCCCTACACTGTGTTGTATGTGCTCTGTGCGCTGCCATTGCTGGTAGTGTCACGTGAGCTGTTCAATGTGTTGATATGTAAATAAATCCTGTTTGCCTGCGGGGCGTATCAGCCTCCATCTCAATCTCCTGCCCATCACTCAGCACTGAATGCACGCACCCACATGGCAGACGGCTACTCTGCCACAAGCATTAATACATTTTTTACTTTTCTGTTTTGTTTTTTTAATATTGCTTGAGCAAATGGACAATACTATTTATTTAGTAACCCTATGTATATTGCTACTGTGTAAATTACCCTACACTAATGCAAGTGTATATAGCACTAATACCCTACATCTAAACAAGGAATTTAGGAGAGCTCCCTAATAAAAGCTAAATCTCAAAACAATAATTGTGTGAATATAGTAATTGTTACAGCTGTGTAGAATGATATTTAAAACAGGATTAATTTATCTGACTTTTTACATATCCACCCTTACTCGTTTCCCACTGCAGTCGGATATAGAGCAGGTTCAGTAATCCAACAATGAAAGACAGACAACAAAGTTCTGTAAATGTATATACAGATTTAAATGTTTTCAGATTACTCAGGGGCCTTTCCCTAGTTGGGACCTTTTTCAGTTTTCTTTTTTTTTTTGTTTCATCTTGCATTATTTCTTGTAATGTTGTGTGACAAGCATTTTCTAACACAAGATTGTCAAAAGATTATTGAAGTGTATTCAATTTTTTTGAAGTGTATTTTTTTATTTATTTTTTTTATCTCAGTAAGGTGATGATTCTTCAATCTGTCCCAGGAATTTGACTAATTTTGGAATGATGTTAATCGAGACAGGCTCTGGCCTACCACCTCCAGACGTTCCTTGCTAGGAACACGCATCTCCAAAATCTAAAGAAGTATAGTACGATTATGGTATAATGACATCAACAATTTAGTGAGTGTAAACATTGTTTGTTTTGTTATTTGGCATTATTTAAAAGCTGTCATAAAGGCCACCATTTAACAGGCAATCCTTGGGAAAATCTGAATTATGTTAGGAATAATATCAGTGTACCTACACTGTTTTAGTAAACCTTTTGAAGACCCCCGGGCTTTTGCTAACAATCCCAATGAGTGTATACACAGGCTGACATTCTGACAGACTGGGGTGCCAAAGTGCACTCCGCAGTGCAGGATAATAGCCATTAAAGCCTATTAGGCCACCTCACAGACGTTGACTTTCTTAATCAGCTTAAAAAGTTGCTGATGCCACTCCCGCTTCTTTCTTTCTTTCTTTTTTTTTTTTTTCCTCTGACAGGAACCCCATGGAGGCTTGCTTTTCCTGTGCTGTATTTTTCTTACTAACAGCCATGGTAAAACTAAGTAGGGAGGGCTGTTTTTATTATCTCACACAGCTTGATAATCTTATCAGCAAAACTGCAGGCCTCCTTAGTAGTATAGGCTTTTGACCTGCTATGAATGTTTGGATATTATTTATATGTGTATTTATTTTTTTGCTCTGCTAAAAAAATGCAAACAAGATCTTGTTTTAAAAAACACACCCTAACCAACATATTTTGTCACTTTTTTTTTTTTTTTTTTTTTTTTTTTTTTTTTTTCTTGATTACTGTACATACAATACTGAAATTTGAAGAAAGATGTCTTATTGTCTACAAAGCCTCTAAAAACAGCTACCCTTAAGTAGTAGGTCACAATTGCATCCTTATATCGTTAAACTGTACCTATTTTTTCTTGTGCCTGTTTTCTTGGCCTCAGTTTGAAATGAGCCATCACCGTTCCCTCGCTCATCTTTCTTTTAAACTTGCCTCTATTTGCTACGACAGCTAATAAAATTATACATTTCCAATGAGATCAAAAAAGATGCCCCACACAACCAGAAAGAGGCTGTGTGTGTAAACGCCATATGCTGTATTTGAAACAGTAAAACAACAATTAACCTGTGTCTACTGTGTGCTGTATAACAAAATAAAACAGGAAAAAAAAAACTTATTACCATTCAAATGATTTTTTCCCATGACCTATTCTGAGCAATCTAGGAGCAGAGCCCTACGCAAACCTGATGAAAATGAGTGCGGAAGATTAGAAACAAAACAAAAAGAAACGATTCAGAATTTCAACAGGAATGAAAATGTATACACCGTCCTTTTAGCACCACTGAATTACAAATTGAAAAGATAATATGAACAGTGATAATTGTACTGAAGCTGCTAAAGGGGTAAGAATTGCTTTTTAAAGTTATAGTTAGAGATGCTACTGTTTTCCACTTCTGCAACTGTGACTGCCCAACCTTTGTAGCCACAATGAACTTCCATGGATGACAGACAACAGGATACCCTAATGTTAACAGAGCCCAGTGCAGGTGGAAATGATCCCAACATAAGTGGCCTGGGTCAGGAAACATGTGGAGTAACGAGATGTGATTGAGCAACTTTTTCTGCAGTTCTACACAACAAAAAGGAAGACTGGAGGCTATATAAACTGCCTTTCACTGGCTATGAATAACATTCTAAAACTGCAAAAATCACTTTATCTCCATTTTTTATTGGAGAAACATCAGAATGTTAACAGTGAGTTCAGTATTCAGTTGGATGCGGAAAAGTGGCAACAGGAAACTGAATGTGGTTTCAGAAACTACAATGAAAGGAAATAGCGTGATGCTGTATAGGTCCTGAATAGTAAATACAGGGCGTTTTTTTGATAGATAATCTTTCTTTCAGTTGATGAATATGAAGGCATGAGGCAATGGGCCTGCCCCTTTTTATGTATTTGTGTTGTATTATTATAATCATTATTATTATTGTTGTTGTTATAATTGTATTTGTGAGCAGATGGATGAAAGCTGTCTGACGTTATTGTTTATTATTTGTGGTGGGCTAAAAGCCAGCATTATTGTTATTATTTGGCAAGGATGGGGTTACTTCCGCATCCTTAAATAAACAGGGGAGAATGTGGCTGGAGCCTTACTAAGGTAATTGTTCTGTCAATGGGTAATTAAGACTCTAGCCACAGAATATAAAAGAGATCGCCTTGGCTCATTGCTGAAAGAGTTGTAAGGAAATTAAGAACGAATGCTACCAGCCAGCAAACAAGGTACTCGTGTGCTTAAAATAATTGAAATTGTTAGCGTTTATTTGGTTTGGCCAGAGAGCCCTTTTTTGGGTGTATGTTGTTTAAATCCTTATTTTTGTTATTTATTAAATAAGAGCGCAGCAGCACCGTTTTGCCTCGTACAACCTGTGCTTATCTTTAATTTCCGGGGAAACTGGGGGTGTATTTATTTCCCATATTTTTGTAATTTATTTTAAGTTTAAAAAAAAAAAATGGAAAAGAACGTCAAAAGAAAGACAATAGCCGCAACATCATCTGCAGCTGGAGGAACAGCAGCCCGGGTTCCACTGCTGTGCTGGACTGGGGCATTCCCATGTGAACTGTCCCTGATACCCTTCGTACAGCCACCACAGCTATGCCCCATCTTCGGGGGTGGGCACTTCTACCCTGTCCATCAGGAGAGGGAGGGGCAGGAGCCGCCTCGGTATCCACCACCAGCAGAGGGAGGTAGACTGCTGCTCCTACTGCCCTAACAGCAACAGCAACCTGATCTGGGAAGGAAGATCGCCGCTGCAGGGAATGCTCCGTCATTCTACCAGGCTGGTGTGGGCGATGTGAGGAGGGGGGACATGACTGGTCGTGATGCCCCTATGCCAAGCCTACAACACCTAGGGCTGTCTGCAACGCCTAAGGTTTGCCGATCCTGCGTCACCACGGGTTGCCACGCCTGCATGGAAAACAATAGCATGTGGTATGTTAAAGGGGAACTTTGTTAACTGAAAACATGTTAACTCTATACTCACACATAGTATTCTATTGAGTGGGTGTCCCGTTCCTATATTATGTAGCCATTGCTTTGCTATTGCCACCTTTTGTTGGTTTAAAGGCTTAGGCACACAAAAATACTTTTAGTTACTGTGTTTGCTTTTAATATTTTTTGCACCCGAACGCTTTGCATTCCAACATAATTCACCCAGCCGGTGTTCACTGGTGTGGGTGGCTCTCAACGATATAACTTAACAGCAGCGCCAGAAAGGTTCCAATAAGGCAATGGCCTGCATTTCCAGCTGACCCAGAAAACTAACATAAAAAGTGAAATACTGGTCAAATGCTAGACTTTGTAACATAAGTAGTGCAGCGAGACACATTTGTTATGTGTAGACAGCATTTAGAGAGCCTTATTTTGAGCACAGTTCCCCTTTAAAAGTATATAGCGTACATGTCCACAGGGGTTCATGTGTGCCGATCGCAGCGGATCCTAGATCTTGCACCTTTTTGACTCACAGGTGAGAATTATACAATTTGCAATTAACCGCATGAAAAAAAGTAAAAGCAAAAAAAATGGGTAAGAAAATTACTGTTTCGTTTTTTTTCACAACCCCAAACGAAGAAAAACACCAAAAAACTAGTGCTTGTCACTCCTATTCACCAGATTAGCTGGCCCACCGCTGGTATTGTTCAAACCTGAAAATTTTATTAAAACAGGGCTAGGCAAAGGCTGGCAGGCAGCTACCGACACCAGCAATAAGGCATGAAACCCAGACGCACATGAGAGCTTGAAGAGCATATATGGAAGCTACTGTAAATCACAGTCAGTGGAACATGGTGGAAGAAAGGCTATCCCTCATCCTTAATTATAAGAATCGGTACCTTTTTGTTTACAAATTAACCCCTGCATATACATGTGTTGATAACTGTGATGGAATACGCCCTGCCCCTATGTATATTATTATTATTATTATTATTATTATTATTATTATTATTATTATTATTATTATTATATTTAAATTTAAATGGTTTGTTTTGGGTTTGTTAAAAACGATGTTTTATGATTATTGTTGTTTTGTTTGGCAGAGAAGGACTTAAAAACCTTCTCTCCCAGAAATACTCACGTAGAGTGTGGCTGTCTTTTATTTGGCTAATTGTTCGCCAATTTGAGGACAGCCAGATCAATATAAACAGCAGCTGTACGCTGAGAAGGGGGAAAGTGAATCAGAAAGAAAGAGGAATGTCTCTAAAAGACAACTGCTACATGTACTGGAGTAAAAACAGCACGGTACTTATTGAGGTTTATGTATGTGTCACAAGTGACCAATTTGAGTGTGGGGTGGTATATACTTTGCAATTATTGTGTGTAGTTATGTGTTCTTTTGTATAAATTGTTATCATTTAAGATATTGGTTGAAATGTGCTGTGCGATTTATTTAGATTAATGTATTGTTTTGAACATACAACATTTATTTAAAAATCACAAACTTAGCACTGGTAAAATAAAACACAAAAAGGACTACCAATAAAACATATTGCACTTTCAAAACTAATATGTTTAGTTCCATTTCATCTTGTTACAGCTTTCAAGTCGATTATATAATTAATGCAAGTACCTCCAGTTTTGTTTTAACACATTCTAAATTTGTATACATTATCCATTAGATCACAAGTGAAACATGCTGAAACCTCAGTTTCACTGTACAAAGCAGAACTATCAAACTCGCTTTAAAACATATCGTTCGTGCAGCACTACAATTTCAACCCATTTTATTTAACCCAAGCCCTTTATAGCTCAGAACTTCTGTTCAAAGAGAAAATATCTATTTGTTCACGTAGCAATAGGGTTACCGTATTTCAGATCCTCAAGAAGAGGACACTACCCAGGGGGGTTGCTGACTGGCAGGACCAGTTTTTATTTAAGATTAATCTTTCATTGTACAAAATGAACACAGAAAGACTAAATTTAATTAAAACTAAACTAAAGTGTTTCTACTTTGAACATCTGAAAATGATATATCTGAAAAAAAGTATAATGGCCTGCATCAAATCTACATGTAACTTATTACAGTCAGTACTCTATTGCTTAGCAATCAAAAAAGTCTTTGCAATATAACTTTGTCAAATCTGTGCATCAAACATTCCTTTCCTACTGTGCTTCTTCAAGTGTGCCCGTGTATATTTATCTGCAGAGCGTATCTCGCAGCAGTGTGGTTGCTCATAAAGTAAATGTGTTCTTTATCCCTGATTGCTAGAGCTAGTGTGACATAATATAAATTTTATTGGGAGGTATGAGAATTCCCCTTAAAAATTATTATTATTATTATTATTATTATTATTATTTATTATTATTATTATTATTATTATTAATAATAATAATAATAATAATAATAATAATAATAATATTATTATTATTATTATTATTATTATATTATTATTATTATTATTATTATTATATCAATTAATAATTATTATTGTATCAATAATTATTTGATTAATAGGTAATTAAGGCTAAAGCCACAGAAGGGCCCACTCCGAGCGCAATGGGGAGGAGGAAAGAGACGGAGAAGTAAAGAGTAAAGAGTGAATGCTACCTCGACCAAATAAATACAAAGGTGCTTTTCAAACCTCCGGAATTGCCTTATGTGTATATCTTCCAGGTTTGTGATGTCATCCACCAGCCAGCTGTTCACAATGACATATTTTGAATATGGACCCCTGGAGAAGAATCTCTTGTACACTTATCATAAATTAACAAATGTTATCCACCTTTAACATTTCGGTGGATTTAAGGTGGACAAAATCTAAAATTGAATTCTTAGACACCTTGGTTAAACTTAATCAAGGATCTATTAAAACAGATCTTTACCTACTGATATGCATCAATACCTACATATATCATCTGCACATCCTATCCATACAAAAAGAGCCATTCCTAAAGGACTGGGTACAAGGATAACAATTATCTGTTCTGATGAAAATGACTACAAAAAAAAAGAGAAAGGAATTAAAAATAAATCTTAACAAAAGAGGATATAAAGAACAAATTATTGAGAGAGAATTGAGAAAAGTTGACAAACTCAGTAGGAATTAACTACATGATCATACGAAAAGGGAAGAGAGGGTTAAGAGAGTACCATTAACAATTGCACATTCCAAATTATTAGCCAACATTTCAAAAATAGTTTGGAAGAATTTACGTATACTTCATAATTCAGAAAAAATGTAACAAAAAAAAAAAAAAAAAAAATTTCGAAAGCACCTATCGTAGCTTTTAGAAGGGATGCAAATTTAGTTGACATTTTAGTCCACAGTAAACATAAAGGAGTCGTAGATACATTTAAGGTACATTGCAAACTGTAAAAACACATGTAAAGTGTGCAGATGTACTGGTAAAGATAAAAGTGAAATCGCAAATAAAGAAAATAAATATTTAGTCTTAAAAAACGTGTCATGTAAGGATAGCAACCCTATAATCAATGTATTTTACATGAAATAAATGGATAAATAGACTAGATACCGTGATGCCTGAAGGTTTAAATAGAAAGGAACAGTAGATTGTTATAGTGAATGACATCACAAAGACATTAGATTTAAAGAGAATGTTTGTTACAAACACACTTTCCCTTGACAGAGGTGTGTTAAACATACCGAAACATTGGAAAGTTGGCTCTTTGAGCAAAAACTTTTATATATATATATGGGCTGTCACTCGATTAAACATTTTTAATTGGTTAATTTATGGGAATTAGTTGATTAATCAGTAGATTAATCTGTGCACATTCTTGATAAATGTGCCTTCTGCCAGTTCTTTTGTCAATTCAATGCTTGTCTTTTTTTCTATTCCTTAAGGATATTATCTTCCAATATTGCTCATACTTGTTAGACAGCTTTTTGGGTCTTCCAGTCCTGTGTTTGTCAATTACAGATGATGTTTCTCTGTACTTGTTGACTATGTTTCGGATACCACACCTTGAAAATCAAGTGATGCTATTTCACTCGATGCTTTTTCCTTCTTTCTGCAAGTCATAATAGTAGAAAACACTAGTGGAGGCTTTGAGTAAATTGTTGATGCTCATAATGCATCAGAGTAGAGAAATGCTAAGACTTTTGCACAGCAGTGTGTGTTTGTGTGTATATGTATATATATACACAGTGCCTATAGAAAGTCTACACCCCCTTTCAAAATTTTCACCTTTTGTTGCTTTATAGCCTGGAATTAAAATGCACAATTTGTTTTGTTTTTTTGCATTTATCTACACATCCTACCCCACAACTTCCAAGTGAAAAAAATAGAAAATGTAGAAAATTAAATAAAAATAAAAACTGAAATAGCTTGGTTGGATAAGTGTCCACCCCCTTGTAATAGCAGTCCTAAGTTAGCTCAGGTGTAATCGATCGCCTTCAAAATCACACACCAAGTTAAGTGGCCTCCACCCGTGTTAAACTGTAGTAATTCACATGATTTCAGGATAAATTCAGCAGTTCCTGAATTTCAAAGAAAAGACTCAGCTATGAGCACCAAGACACTTTCAAATGAACTCCAGGACAAAGTTGTTGAAAGGCACAGATCAGCGGATGGGTATAAAAAAATATCAAAGGCCTTGAATATCCCTTAGAGCACGGTCAAGACGATTATTAAGAGTGGAAGGTGTATGGCACCACCAAGGCCCTGCCTAGATCAGGCCATCCCTCCAAACTGGATGATCGAGCAAGAAGGAAACTGATCAGAGAGGCTACCAAGAGGCCAAAGGCAACTTTACAAGAGCTACAGGCTTTTTTGGCCGAGACTGGTCAAAGTGTGAATGTGACAACAATATCCCAAGCACTCCACAAATCTGGCCTGTATGGTAGGGTGGCAAGAAGGAAGCCATTACTCAAGAAAGCCCACCTTGAATCCCGTTTTGAAGTATGCAAAAAAACAGCCAGGAGATTCTGTAGCCATGTGGCAAAACAAGTTTTGTGGTCTGACAAAACTAAAATGAAACTTTTTTGCCTAAATGCAAAGTGTTATGTTTGGTGCACACCCAGCATAGTGCATCACCCAAAGAACACCATCCCTACTGTGAAGCATGGTGGTGGCAACATCATGTTATTGGGATGTTTCTCATCGGCAGGGACTGGGGCACTTGTCAGGATAGAAGGGAAAATGAATGAAGCAAAGTACAGAGAAGTCCTTGAGGAAAACCTGCTGCCCTCTTTAAGAAAGCTGAAACTGGGACGGAAGTTCACCTTTCACCATGACAAGGACCCAAAGCACACAGCCAAAGCTACACTGGAGTGGCTAAGGAACAAAAAGGTAAATGTCCCTGAGTGGCCCAGTCAGAGCCTCAACCTAAATCCAATCAAAAATTTGTGGCATGACTTGAAGATTGCTGTCCATCAATGCTCCCCAAGGAACTTAACAGAGTTTGAACAATATTGTAAAGAAGAAAGGTCAAATATTGCCAAATCCAGGTCTACAAATTTGGTAGAGACTTATCCCAACAGACTCACAGCTGTAATTGCTGCCAGAGGTGCTTCCACCAATATTAATTCAGGGGGGTGGAGGCTTATCCAGTTATGATCTTTCAATTTTGTATTTTTAATATATAATTTTTTCTCAGTAAAATATTTTTTCCCCTTAACAGTGTGGAGTATGATATGTGGATAAGTGGAAAAAAATCCAAATTTAAATGAATGAAACTCTGAGGCACCGACACAACAAAATGTGAAAAAAGTTCAAGGGGGTGTAGACTTTCTATAGGCACTGTGTATATATATATTTTAGTAAATGTAACAAATTTTCACAGACCAATCGTTCATTACATTACCATTACAGCTATGTACTTCGCTTCTTGTATTTCTCCTTTTTATTGCATCTAGCAAAATCTGAGACACCAAAGAAATTAAGGGGTAGATGTATTAAAGTGTTGCACCTGTCACACTAGTTGCAAACCATTTGCAAATGATTCGGAAGTCTAGGGTGAAATGCAATAAACAACAATGCTGTTAGCGTCCTTTTAGGGAATGTTTTGCGCCAGCAGTTTAACTTGCAGTTTTTGGGAACTTCACACATGTGCCACTAACCCCTCCAGCTCATTCTGAGCATCTGTACAAGATCTTGATCTATTGTGAGTTAATTGTCTAGACTACTAAGTAGGCCAAGTTAAAAATAATAATAATTAAAATACAAAAATAAAAATAAATTTATAATAATGTTTTATCCGCATTGTACACCAATGTGTACAATGCAACAGCATGATTTATTTTGTGTTATCAGTAGGCTAAAGTAAAAAGAAAACACTAGGTATTCATTTTATTTTACTACTGTACTGTATACCGTACAGACCTCCTTATGTCGCACAGGCATGTCCGGTTTAGAGAGGGGCTACTGTATGATTATGAAAAGCTTTTTGGGAGTGAAAGTTGGGGCCCCACTATAGAATCTGATGGGATTAAACTGCCTTTCATTTTATATATAATACAGTATTAAAATAGGTAAAATAAATACAGAACAGAATGCATTGTACAGGTGATGTTTACATTTAACAGAAACTATGTTGAGTACTATTTTGAGTCTTGTACCCTTGTATAGACGTTATCCTTTGGGCTCCCTCTGCTGCAACAAACCACAACTCAACTCCCTCTATTTATTTGAACAATGTTGCACGACTCTCTCAATGTACGCTAGAGATCTCGCTAAGAAGCTGCAACAGATATTTAAATTATTATATTGCGGTTCTTTTCATTAACATATTTTCTCTTAGTACATACAACAGAATGTATACTTTGTGAATATTTGTTGCAATGAAAATGCTAACTGGGGTATGTTTGCGTTGTGACTGGCCCATATTAGTACATCTACCCCTAAGCTGTTCTGAATCTTGTTCAAGGTTCCCGAGAATACTGTGGCTATTGACAAGTGATTGCTTAACACGCTGTTGTAGAAAGTATCAGAGAAAGTAATTCCACATAATTACCTCTATTTGAGGAATTGGTGCCTTCATCATGCCCTTTGACAGTGGGTTCTTGCTCATTGTAATGTATTGTATCCCTACACTTCTGCTTATCCAGTAGAACATCAATATGGGCTTGTCCAAAATTTTTAGTATTACAGAGGTTCGCAAGTGAGTTTAGGAACGCTCATGTTTTTGTGCTGACTTGGTTAGATATCCTAGATTGCTGTAGACAGTGCTGTTCCATATCACCATATCTGTACTTTTTTCTAAAAAAAGACAGTTCCAGCAGTATTATTTTTTAATTGCCAGCTACTGGTAAGCCACAGATACCTTTAATAATTTAAATTTTTGAAGTGGTGAGTATATCCCTTCCTGCATCGGTTTGGGTATTTTTGGTATATACCTCCTTTTTTTTTTAACAATCTTCAGTTTTTTCTGAGAAAGTTCTTTTTGAAAATTGATTCGTAACTAAATCGACTACAATGCCTCTGTTGTCTGATTTAAAAAAAAAAAAAAAATTTGTGTAATGTAATTCGAAATAAGCAATATCGCGTGAAATTAACTATTCTCATGATTGGACACCTGTATTACAAGGGGCAGATCTTTAACTCTCCCAATGGTTAAACTACTCTCTGCCTACTTACTTCCGAGGAGAAAATACAGATCTTCTGTTGGTTGATTTTATTTTATATAACTTTTTTTAAAATGATTTTGCACGATTAAATTGTAAGTTTTGAAGATTCATTAAGGGAGAATGAAATGCTAGAGGAAAAGGGACAAGGGCCTCACATTGATTAATACTTTTTATTAAGTCAGTCAAGTCAATCAAATGAAATCCAACAACAGGAAGTAAACCATAGTTCGCAGGATATCAGCACCCCTGTGTGAACTGTGCGAGTGGTGTGATGAATAAAACAATGTCCAAACAGTCATTTCCCCAAAAATTTCTGAGTTTTTAATTATAGAATAGAAAAGAACCACCCCTCTAGCAGCAATGGTATCGCGGGGAACACGGCTGGTTTGCAGACCAAAACAATACATCACTAATCCCCTTGTCTCGTTTGCCAAATGCACACTTGCCCAGCTTGGCTGTCAGCCCTGCCTCCCTTAGAGATTGTAGGATGGCTAAAAGTCTAATAATATGCTCCTCCAGGTGGAGCTAAAAATCACCACATCATCAATGTACGTGGCTGTCCTGATCCATCAGTCTCTGAAAGGTGGCAGGGGCTCCATGCAACCTGAAGGGCATGGTCTGGAAATAGAACAAGCCATCTGGGATAGAGAAAGCAGTTTTCTCTCTCGAGCTCTGAGTGAGTTGAATCTGCCAGTATCCTTTCGTCAGATCCAGGGTTCATCTGGTCGAGGAGTTCATCCACTCGGGGCATTGGATACGCATCAAACTTGGAGATGGCATTAACCTTTCGAAAGTCCACACAGAACCAGGTGGAGCCGTCCTTCTTGCCCACCTTCACAATCGGGCTGCACCACTCGCTCCGGGAAGGTTCAATTTTAAACTCCAAGCTTGAGCATATCCTCCACCTCCCTGTGAACGGGCCCCCTGCGACTCTCCGGGATCTGGTATGGTCTCTCCCGAATCCTGACACCCGGTGGAGTAATAATGGCATGTGAAATAACATTAGTTCTGCCAAGCAAATCAGAAAAAACATCATTAAACCTTTTCACTAAATGGTAGAGCTCGCATTTCTGATCCGGAAGTAACTGTTCCCCCATCGGAATATTAGTTGTAGCCAGTGGATTGACAGTGGGACCAAAATCCTCTTAGTAACTGTCACCAGCTATAAATAGGGCCTCCCTTTCATTCCAGGGTTTTAGCAAGTTAATATGGTAAATTTGGGTTTTATTTCGGCGATCGGGTTGTCTGATTTCATAATTTACATTACCAATTCCCTGTATCACCTCATAGGGCCCTTGCCACTTAGGGTACAACTTAGATTCTGATGTGGGAAGTAGCAACACTACTTTATCACCTGGCCGAAAAGTCTGAATTCCAGCTTATATGTTGTACTGCTGCTCCTGGCGATGCTGAGCTAGTTTTAGATTTTCTTCCGCCAAACGACCAATCATTTCCAGGCAGTCTCTCAACATAATTACATACTTGACTATGTTTTTGGAAGTTTTTGTTTGCTCCTCCCATCCTTCTTTCACAAGATCAAGGATACCTTATTGTTGCCTCCCATACAGCAGCTCAAAGGGAGAGAACTCGGTCGAGCTCTGAGGCACCTCTCTCACTGCAAACATCAGGTAGGGGAGGAGCTTAGTCCAATGTTTCTGCTCTTGGTTGACAAACCGCATCAGCATCTGTTTTAAAGTCTGATTAAAACGTTCCATCAGACCGTCCATCTGCAGGTGATAAACAAAGGTTCGAATGGACTTAATTTGGAATAATTTGTATAATTATTTTAAACACTGTTACATAAAGTTTGTTCCATGATCAGTGAGGATTTATTTTGGAATCCCTACTCTCGCTATAATCTGTTACTAGTTCTCGAGCAATTGCTGCAGCACTAGTGGTACTCAATGGTACTGCCTCTGGATATATGTATGTCGTGGAAAGGCAGTGTTTAAGATAAGAACCTATGCGTTAGTCAGTGTGCCCACAAACAGCCAAGATAGATCAATTTATGCCCATGCCCAAATTACTTTGAGGACCACTGAATTAGATCATACATGGATGATATGATAATCATGACTACAACAGTAGCCTGTACTAATCGGTTGTTGGGCAAACTAATCAACAACACTGCATGGGCACGAATGCAATTCAAGCCCACTAAGTTAAGGAGCATCTCTATAATTAAAGGGAAAGTAGTGGATAAGAGGTTTTACATTAATGGTGAGGCAATACCAGCAGTGTCTGAGAAACCAGTGAAAAGTCTTGGGAGATGGTATGATGGGGACCTAAAGGACACAGTTTGTGTGGGAGAAGTTAGTCATCAAGCAGTGGAAGGGTTGAAGAGCATAGACAGTAGAGCTTTACCAGGCAAACTGAAACTCTGGTGCTTTCAGTTTGGTCTACTGCCAAGACTTCTGTAGCCACTCATTGTGTATGAGGTTTCCTTGACAACAGTAGAGAAGCTACTTAATCAGTTCATACATCAGGAAAAGGTTAGGAGTTCCACGCTGCCTCAGCAGAATGGGACTGTATGGTAAAGGAATATTGCAGCTGTGTGTATCAGCTCTAATTGAGTAGTTCAATTAGAAATTACATGCTAGGCTGTATAGTCCACTGGTTAAAGAAATGGGCTTCTAATCGACAAGTATCCAGTTAAAATCCCAGCTCAGCCACTGACTCATTGCTTGACCTTGAGCAAGTCACTTAACCTCCTTGTGCTCCGGCTTTGGGGTGAGACGTTGTTGTAAGTGACTCTGCAACTGATGTTAAAGCGCTTTGTGATGGTGGTCCACTATGAAAAGCGCTATAAAAAAATAACGATTATTATTATTATTATTATTATTATTATTTGTAGAGTGGCATGACTAATATGTGAGGGAGGAAGCACCTGTGTTGAAAACTGGAAGAAAGTGGGCGGCAAAGGAAGCTGTGGAAGATGCAAAGGCTGATCTTCATATCAGTGATATCATGGGGCAAGTACAGCATGGAAGAGGAGGCCTTGATCTCAGTTCAGCTCCTCCTACATGGCACAAAGCAGACCCAGCTCAATGGAGGAAACTGGTAGTCAAAGAGGTGCAAAAGCAGGAGGAGAGGATGAGGGCATGAAGGCAGTTTCCTAGGCCAAGCAGGGAGGATGGACAAGATGGGAGAGTGTGGAACTAACAAGATCGGCTGGTGAGATCTATGGACAATGGAACAGAGCAGGATCAGTTTGCTCATCATGTTAACATATGATGTTCTCCCATCACCACAGAACCTTAATCCCTGGGTAGGAGAGGATCCATGGTGTCCTTTGTGTTCATCGCCAGCTACATTGAGACACATTTTGACAGGATGTAAGGTGGGTCTTAGCCAAGGACAGTTTTCTTGGCATCATGACCAGGTGCTGCAATGTTTGGCCTTAGAATTGGAAGACAAGCATAGCATGACCAACAGGTTGCCACCAATTCCAGCTATATATGACACACAAACAACAGCATTCTTCCATCCAGGGGAGCAACCACCAAGAAAAGGCATTAAAACAAAAACTTGTCTCGGACAACCGGAAGCTCCTAGAGACTGGAAAATGCTGGCAGATGTTTGACAACGGCTTATTTTCCCACCTTTTGTCTTGTGGTCAGGATCATCACTCCTTGTTCACCTGATAGAGTTAACAGTGCCATGACAGGATGCTGTTGATGAGGCGTATGAAAGGAAGACACTTCGGTACGCTCAACTAGCTGCTGAAGCAGAACAGCAAGGATGGAGAGTCCACGTTTACCCAGTGGAGGTGGGTTGTCGAGTATTTGCGGTTCCTCAGAGATGTCGTATTCAGTGGTCAAGAGTGACACACTCCACAACCCGGTCTGCTCTGCACACACCTCCCCCCTATGTTGTACAACAGTACACTGGCGCACAAACATCGGCAACTCCGCCCTCCCCCCCCCCCCCCCACCCTCCTCCCCCAACGGAGACAACTAATTTCCTTTGCAATCTGTCATCGGGTGGTGGTCACGTGGGCCGGGGTTGACTCGGAGCCACCCAAGAGACCTCTCCTCCGGTGACGGGAATGTCCAGGTCTAAGATGACAACTGGCGGAAGGCTGCCTCCTGGAGAGGCAGAAATCGGCGGACTGACGGCGGCCCAGGCTCACACTCTGGTGGCGGCATAGGCTGGACAGACCGGCGGCCGCGCTACCCTCTGGTCGGGGGTGACGGAGGTACTCGGCCGGCCGACGGCAGGACCCCGGCATCCTCTATGGCTGGCCGGGAGGCACGGCAGGAGGACGGAACGGCCGGCTCCCTTCTAGAGTGGCGGAGGAGGCCGGACGGCCGGCCCGCCTCCCTCTGGTGGCGGATGTCGCCGCTGGGAGACGGAAGGCCAGGCAATCCCCTCTCGGCTGGCGGAGGAGGCCCGGCTCCCTCATGGTGTGGAGGACGTGGCGAGCGAAGAAAGTCGGCCCTGCGGGAACCCCCCCACCCCACCGTACGGCGGCCCGGCCTCCCTATGGCTGGCTGGAGGCACTTGAGCTCCATTGGCAGGCTTTCTCAGAGACATCAGATTCAGTGGTCAAGAGTTGCAATGCATAGTGAAGAACTTATCTGAAGCAGCAGAGAGGAGCAGCAACTGGCTGTGGTCGAGACAAAAAGATTATGGTTGGAGACCTCAAGCATTGTAGAAAGAAACCAATGTTGATGTAAAGGAAAGTTAGTAAGCTGGGCTTGGCTGAGTGGGGGGTGAAGGAGGTTGATGCTTGGATGCCAGAATCACTGTTGAGCCCTCTTAAGGTTTTGTGGGCTAGTCGATGAAACATCGAGGATGGAATGTGCCCACTTAAAGACCCCAGAGAAGTACCCTACTCAGCTCAGTCCACACGGTTGCCATGCTGATGTGCCAGGGAGGCAAAAGAGGCTGATCACTGGAGCCAGCATTACACTTCAGCTATCAACAGCAGGCAGAAGGATATCAACATCATCAGATGGAAGGAAACGCAGATGGATCACATTAGTTTACAGTAAAATAAAGCTCACTCCTCCCTCTCTGGCTTGGGATGCGACAGGCAGATACTCCTCCTCTCTGGCTTGGGAGCCGGGACAGCAGATCCTCCCTCCCTCTCTGGTTGGGATGTCTTAGTTGGTGCTTATCTTGGCGAGAGCTGAGTCCAATATCAGCATGAAGTTTTAACACCTACTCTCATGTAATGGAAATCATAAAAAATGAATCTGCTATCAACTTATTAGCTTAATCAATTTAACTGATTAATCAGTCAGATTAATCTGTTAATTGGAGCAGCCTCCTAATATATCATATATATAATATATATATATATATATATATATATATATATATATATATATATATATATATATATATATAGCTTTGCACACACATCAAGCACATATCTATAACACTGTTACACAGGTCGATACATATACAAGGATAATGTGACAACTTATATGACCATATATATATATATATAATATATATATATATATATAGACGGTTGAAAGGGCACATGCTGATGTGCCAGGGAGGCAAAAAGCAAAACTTACTGATTTCCAGGCTGGAGCCAGCATTTAGAAAATTCAGGTATATAATATATAGTAGATATATAATATATATATAATATAATATATTATATTCTAATAGATATATAAGCTGGCAGCTGGCTCATTAAGCATATATATATATATACACACACACACACACACACACACACACACAATTATTTTACTAAAAACCCTACTGAATAGTAGCTAAGCAAAAACTATAGCTTGCCCCTGAAATCGTGTTAAACTCAACTTTGTATGGAATACTCTACTTCTAATTCAAAAGTGCCATATTAGGGAGCTCAGTGAGCATTACAGTATACATCCATTGGACAGCCCTGGTGTAGATCATATTTTAATTGTCACATACTTTAAACCATTGAAAATAATACCATGATCAGAGTTACAGACATTTCAGCCCTCCTCTCAGAACATCCTCCTTTCCCAATATGTTTGTAAATTTTAGTTTCAACCATGTAATCTCAATTTTATTTGAAAGGGTTAAACCCTAAGCCTTATGAGCAAGGTGTTCCTGGTTTTAAAGCACTAGAGGTACATCAACTCGCTTTGTGAACCAGGGGACTTCACTTTATCCTGCTTGACTCCCGGCACAGTTGCAAAAATGGATACATTAAAAACCCATTGGAAGAGAGCTGAGACATTCCAGCTGGATAATCCTGCTAGACCATCCATCGTCAAAACCATGGCGAGAAAGGCAAAGCTGCACTAGCTGTTGATGGCTCTCCCGGAGATTAACCTTTGGCAAAGCTTACTTCTATAATGTGGCCCAAGATCACAGGTTCCCTGCAATGAGCAAGTCTTGTTGTTTCAGCTGGAAATTGTTGTACCACCTTAAAGCTTGGATCCTGAAGAGTGGAAATAATAACGTTTTTGTTACAACATGTAGGACAGCATGGAATCTTCCTGCATAGATTCTTTACATTGGCACACCAATAAAAATCTACCCAGGAATTTGTTATTCATTCATATTAACTGTCACTTGCTAAACAATGTCAATCTACATGTAAAACATGCAGTATAACATTGTAATAGTGTAGTGAAGCATAGGTACCTTCCAGAAGGAGGAGTAAGCCCATTTAGAGTAGTGGTGCTGTTATTTGTTGAATGGGAAACATATCTAGGGAGGATCACTGTGTGGAAAATAATAATAATAATAATAATAATATTTTTTTAGCTAGGAGGATATATCAGACTGTATACTGTGATGATAACCATGGGCAGTATAAAGCACCTAATGCAGAGATGCCTATTTTGTGGATGTGCCAGGTGAAGAAATCAGCGCCACGCTGGTGACAGCTGTCCCTTTGTAGACACAGAGAGCTTTCATTCTGTTAACAGGCAGTTTGTCTGTGAGTTATCTGCCAGTTATCCGATGTGTGTGCCAATTACCCTGGATCTTCCCACGATTTCTTGTGTCCTGGAACAGTCTGTTCTCTGTAGCAAAATTCCAGAAAATAGCTAATGTCCTGATGGAAGTATAAAGAAGAATTTATTTTTATACAGTAGTTTACCTTTTTATTTTTCATATTCGCTGAATGAGATGCAGTATAGCATTAACAGAATCATCAGAAGGGATAGATAAAACTGTATATAACAACGTGTGCATTTCTATGTTTGACAATTCAGCATTCAAAGTGCATTTCTGTGACTCATCACCGTTTATTTATTGCAATCTATCCCATATCATTTTTGCATTATTATAGCAACATATATTATGACAACGCACTGACAAAAAAGTTATGAATACTTACATTGATGTTTTGACAAGTTCTTTGTAAAGCGGTGTGACGGTGCAGTGGGTGTGGGTGTGGAGCAGACGTCACAGAGTCACTTCTGAATTTGCAAATGCCCTACCACAATGGTAGGGTGAACTTTATTAACAAAAAAAACACAGTTCAAAGCAACAAAAATATAAATCATAAGTTCCAACAGAGCGAGTCCCTCTCAGCTCCTTGGGTGCACTTCTGGGGTGGTGAAAAGTACAGGTGCTCAGGTGCTTAAGTGTCCAGTTCTGTTGTCCGGGGTGTGTGGTGTCCAAGGTGAAAAGTGCTGGCAGTGGTGCGGCAGCTCCTTGGCGTCAGGGATCACTCTGACAATAAACACAAACACGTAGCACAAAAATAACCAAATAAACAAACACACAGCTCAGGAACCTAGCTCCAGTATTATCTCAACAAGCCTCGCACTTACAAAATGACAGCCCTTATATACCAGGGGACTCCACCCCATGATCAGCGCAACTCAGCACACCTGCCAGTTGTCTAATGCAACACAGCTGATCACAGTGATTTTGTCCCCTAATATGGTCATTCCACCCTGCACCAAGATGGCCGACTTCCTTTTCCGCCCCTCTCTCCAAGCCAGCCCATCTCTGAACAGGCATGCAAGTACCTCTGCTTAGTGCCCTCTTGGGTCGGGAGGGAGATTTTCAGCTCAGATCCTCATGCTCCCTGTCACATATCCCTTTCCTCAGAGTGCAGCCGAAGGCACACTCGGCCAATACTACCTTTCCCAATTGGTCCCCCTCCCTAGAGAAAAAGTCTGCATTTGAGTGCTCCTTACCCGCACGATGTTTCATCCGAAAGTTGAAGGGTTGCAACGCCAGATATTACAGAGTTATTCGAGCATTGTTATCCTTCATCCTGTCTAACCACTTCAACAGAGCGTGATCTGTGACAAGGAGGAAACGACTCCCCAGGAGATAATACCAGAGAGAGTGCACAGCCAAGCACTCCTTCTCGATAACGGAATAGTTACACTCCCGAGGGAGCATCTTCTTACTGATGTATAAGATGGGGTGTTCTACTCCGTCAATCTCCTGGGACAAGACTGCCCCCAGACCTACATCAGACGCATCAGTCTGGAGGATGAATTCTTTGCTGAAATCAGGAGATATTAGTGCAGGAGCTTGACACAGTCACCTCTTTATCACATCAAAAGCCCCCTGACACTCAGCTGACCACTTTACCAAATTTGGAGCCTGCTTCTTAGTGAGATCCATTAACGGGGTAGCAATAGTGGAGAACTTGGGGAGGAACCTACGGTAATAACCCACTAACCCGAGGAGGGATCTCACCTGGGTTTTGGTCTTCGGAATCCGAGTGTCCACCAAAGCCTGGACTTTAGAGGGCATCGGCTTCACCTGACCATTACCCAAAATATAACCCAAATATTGCGTTTCTAGTTTGGCAAATGCACATTTCCTCAGGTTGGCTGTTAGCCCCGCTTTCCTTAGAGACTGAAGGACGGCTGCAAGTCTAACAAGATGCTCTTTCCAGGAAGAGCTAAACACTACCACATCGTCAATATACGTGGCCGCATATTTCTGATGTGGCTAGCACTTGATCCATCAGTCTCTGAAAGGTTGCTGGAGCCCCATGCAGCCCGAACGGCATGGTCACAAAACAGAACAAGCCTTCCGGAGTTGAAAATGCGGTCTTCTCACGAGAGCTTAGAGTTAAGGGAATCTGCCAGTATCCCTTCGTCAGGTCGAGGGTGGAGATGAACCGCGCCCCTCCTATCCAGTCCAAGAGCTCATCCACTTGAGGCATAGGGTATGCGTCGAACTTGGAGACGGCATTCACTTTGCGGAAATCCACACAAAAACGATTGATGCCGTCCTTCTTGCCAACCAAGACAATCGGGCTGAACCACTCGCTCCGTGAAGGCTCTATGACTCCAAGCTCTAACATATCCGCTACTTCTCGGCTCACCGCCCCCCTCCGACTTTCAGGGATGTGGTACGGTCTCTCTCGCACTCTCACACCTGGGAAAGTAACAACAGCATTTTTAATTATATTCGTTCTACCTGGCAAAGCAGAAAAAACAACACCGAACTTCCCAATTAACTCTTGTATCTCTTGCTTTTGACTGGGAACTAATTGATCCCCCACTACCATCTCCGTATTGCTAGGGGGATGAATGTCAGGACCAAAATCATCCTCGACACTATCTCCCGCAATGAACAGGGCCTCCCTTTTCCTCCAGGGTTTCAACAAATTAATGTGGTAAATTTCAATTTTATTCCGGTGGTCGAGTTGCCGAATCTCATAATTTACCTGTCCCATTGCCCGCACCACCTCATATGGGCCCTGCCATTTAGCAAACAGCTTTGATTCGCTTGAGGGCAGGAGCAACATCACCTTATCCTCAGGTCGAAAGGTCAGAGTCCGTGCATTTTTGTTATAATGTCGCTCCTGGCGATGCTGAGCCTGTTTTAAGTTATCATGCGCCAGTTTGCCAATAATTTCTAGTCACTCCCTCAACAGCATTATGTGTCGGACTACATTTTTGGTTTCATTTTGAGGCTCCTCCCAGCCTTCTTTTATTAGGTCAAGAATGCCTCTGGGTTGTCTTCCGTACAGCAGCTCAAACGGAGAGAACCCAGTTGAGCTCTGTGGCACCTCTCTCACTGCAAACAAGGTATGGGAGAAGCCTTGCCCAATTTTTCTGTTCTTGGTTTACAAACTGCCTCAGCATCTGTTTTAAGGTCTGATTAAACCGCTCCACCAAGCCGTCAGTCTGCGGATGGTAAACTGACGTGCAGATGGAGTGAATTTGCAATAATTTATAAACTTGAACAAGATATTTATACATGAAATTAGTCCCATGATCAGTCAAAATCTCTTTGGGGATCCCTACTCTAGACATAATCTTTACTAATTCTTTTGCAACCGCAGCTGCACTAGTGGACCTCAAATTACTGCCTCAGGATATCACGTTGCATAGTCCACCACTACTAAAATATGCATATATCCTAAGTCAGAGGGAATCAATGGGCCCACTATGTCCATTGCAATACGTTCAAAGGGAACCCCCACCAAGGGCAGTGGGACCAGCGGGGCAGGGCGAACTCGACCTGGCGCCACCTTTTAACACTCAGGGCATTCCGCTACATATTTCCTCACTTCGCCACATACCCCAAGCCAATAAAACCGAGCCAATATTCGCTCCAGCGTCTTTTCAGAACCGATGTGCCCCGAAAAAGGTATATCGTGTGCCAACCGCATCACCTCAGCTCAAAAAGGCCCCGGAACCAATAATTGTTTTACAGGAGAACCTGTGCCCAGGGCTTGGGTTACCCTATACAGTAACTGCCCAGATATGACATAGTGAGGAAATGTGAGAGGATGTGTATCATCAATAGCCTTCCCCTAGACAGACCAAACCTGCGCCCGGATGTTAACTAAGGTGGGATCATTACTTTGCTCCCACGCCAGGTTAACATCCCGGTCCCAGAACTTCGGTATATTGAGCGGGGTTATGGTAGCTCGTGCACTGGGGTTCTCAGTAACTCTGCCCCGCAGGTCACACTGCACCCCTATACCCTTTCCTCGGCTTTTAACAGACACAGAAGTTTCTCCAATCAAGCCCCACCCTTGTCTCGTTGCTATCCCCTCCCACTTCTCAGTCCGTCACTCTCATTTTGTTTTTTGGGGCCGGAAGCGAGGCGAGAACACTTCATCTTGCATCGGAAAAATCTGGCCAATACGATCCTCCTTTGCAACTACTACCTTACTCGGGGCTGGCCCTGTTTCACCCAATAACAGCTGTTTGAAACATGGCCAGTCCCTCCCCAAAATGACAGGATAGAGCAGACTATCCGCGACAGCCACGACTACGTGGTCTGTCTGACTTCCCACAGTCACATATAATTTTGTGGTCAGATATACCTTGGTTTTTCCATGAACACAGGAAATAGCCACCTGGGCATGTATCTGCCAAGATGTACCTTCCACGAGAGATGAGTACACTAAGGCATGGGTACTCTTATTACCAATCTTCACAGCAATGACACAAGGCCCCTCCCGACCCTTTCCCCAGGACATACCTGCTTCAAGAGCTGGGTAGTGGGAAGCCACATCACACTCCATCGCCGCAGGGTAGAATTGCTGAATGTGACCTGGCTCGTGGCATCTCCAGAAGACCGGGGCCGAGGACACCAAGGGAGCCAACCTGTCCCACTGCCCTTGAGCAAGCGGAGGGATGAACTCCCTGTTATACCCCAGCTAGGGGCCATCCTCGGCCTCCACTGTTTGGGAGGGAGGTGGCCCATCGGGGCACGTGCTGGAACAGGTTTCAAGGATGGTCTTGGTGAAGGTGGAGGTGGGCTGGGGAGCTGGATTCGACTCTTGGGAGGGGGAGGGGTTGATGCTGAGGAGGGCGACAACGCGTCTTCAAAGGCCTCAGCCAGATCGATGGCCTTTATAAGCGTGGTGGGCCGGTGCTGTACAATCCAATTCTGGGTCTCTGCCCCCATCACGCTTGTGAACTGTTCGATGTTAATCAGCTTGGCCACTTCCTGGCCCGATTTTTTGGTGGGGCAGAGCCACTGGTCAGATTGATCTTTCAGCTGTTGTGCTACCATGCGGGGGCAGGTAGCCGGAGGCCTTCGGTACTCACGAAACCGGCGGCAGTAGGTCTCCCCAGTGATGTTGTACCTCCGGAGGATGGTCTGCTTAATCAGTTTGTAATCCTGAGCGGCGGTGTTGTCCAGAGCCCGGTAGGCTGCCTGGGCTTCGCCTGTTAAGCACGGGGCCAGTTGCAGGGCCCACCACTCCTGGGGCCACCTAGCCATTAGTGCCACGCGCTCAAACATGACCAGGTAAGACTCTGGGTCCTCTTCCGGTAGCATCCTCTGCAGCTTCGGCTTGGGGACCGAACCTATGGGGAGTCCATCTTCCCCTATCACTGCTGGCCCCGTACCAAGTTGATGCAGCTGGGCCACTGTCTGGATGAGTGAAGTGTAGTGGGCAGCGAGCTCCTCCTGCCTCTTCACCTCCCGGGCTTCCCTCCTCCACTCAGCATCCTCCCTCTGTTGTCCAGCGTTGTCAATAACATCGTCAAGGTAGTCGGATCCATCTCTAGTGATCCCACTCTGACACCAAATGTGACGGTGCAGTGGGTGTGGGTGTGGAGCAGACGTCACAGAGTCAGTTCTGAATTTGCAAATACCCTACCACAATGGTAGGTTGAACTTTATTAACAAAAATAAACACAGTTCAAAGCAACAAAAATATAAATCATAAGTTCCAACAGAGCGAGTCCCTCTCAGCTCATTGGGTGCACTTCTGGGGTGGTGAAAAGTATAGGTGCTCAGGTGCTTAAGTGTCCAGTTCTGTTGTCCGGGGTGTGTGGTGTCCAAGGTGAAAAGTGCTGGCAGTGGTGCGGCAGCTCCTTGGCGTCAGGGATCACTCTGACAATAAACACAAACACGTAGCACAAAAATAACCAAATAAACAAACACACAGCTCAGGAACCTAGCTCCAGTATTACCTCAACAAGCCTCCCACTTACAAAATGACAGCCCTTATATACCAGGGGACTCCACCCCATGATCAGCGCGACTCAGCACACCTGCCAGTTGTCTAATGCAACACAGCTGATCACAGTGATTTTGTCCCCTAATATGGTCATTCCGCCCTGCACCAAGATGGCTGACTTCCTTTTCCGCCCCTCTCTCCAAGCCGGCCCATCACTGAACAGGCATGCAAGTACCTCTGCTTAGTGCCCTCTTGGGTCAGGAGGGAGATTTGCAACTCAGATCCTCACGCTCCCTGTCACAAGCGGTTATGAAGGACAATGCATGTACATGTTGTGATTTGCATTTATGAAGGTGCTATGAATGCTCTTATACATAGTGTCTAATTCAAATAAAGCATTACTATTATTTCCTCTTGCTTAAAACATTAATAAATACTAATTTAGTGTTAATCTAATGTTTAGTAGTCTTGTTGATGTACCTACTGTAGCTGTCTTTTCTCAAATATTCCAAGACATTGCTTGCTTTCTCTCCTCTCTTCCTCCTGCTGTAAGCCCAGTCCTGATGTAACACAGTGGTCACTGCTAATATATTAGTCATCCTTTTTATACCTATGCTGCATTTTACTTTTACATTTACCTGTACGTTAACAATTGAACAGCCAAGGTATACAAGTAATACTGGCAGACATACTTACAAATATACCAGCCCTGTTCTATAACAACTTTCCATAACACATACTGGTAACTGTTCACAGTAACAAGCACTATGTCTCCTTCTTGATTACATCTTTAAACTTAGGAAGTGATAGCGTTCCCTAACTAGACAGTCACATGTGTCAAACTAAGGACGAACACCCTGAGTTTTTTTTTATGGGACTTACACGATGCATATCTTTGTTACATTATGTATATCTTAGCGTGTATCCTTCTTTTTTTTTTTTTGCTTGTTTGTTTTTTTATGCAGGAGGATGCACAAGCACAATCCCGTTTTGTCAGCTTTTGTAGAAGCTTCTATTTATTATTTTGGGTGGAAACAAAGTTACCGGGGCTACTGAAAATACTGTATTCTTCCTATGTTTGACCTTTTTATAGTAGGTCAGTTAAAATTGTATACCAAAAGCTGTATATAAGATGGACTTAACTTATCAATAAACATATACAGAAAGGTACAGCAAGTTAAGCAGTATACAAATAATAAGCACTGTAAGGTACTGGTGCTATTAAGAAATGCTTCTTATTGAGATTAGCATAATAAATATGAAACAGTATATTCGTTGTACGTACCAGTGAATTTGTGCTGAAAAACTGGATTCTGCACACAAATAAATCTGGAAATAAGCTGGAAGTAACAATTTATTTTAAAACATGGGCCGATTCAACTTAAAGCTTTAATAACCCTAAAGATGTGCAGCATGCAGAGGTTGGATCTGAAATGACAACAAAAGTTAATGAATTGATCTTGTGTTTTTTGAGCACCATGTCTTCATATGCAGGGTATCACACAACACTTGCACTCCTTTGAACTATTGTAAAGGTGTAGGGCAGGTCAAACTTTTGTTATATTTTGTGATTTAATTACATAACAGACACAGGAAAGGGTACAGTTCTAAAGCCAATTATGACACTTTTAGTTATCTGTCAGAGATGTCAAGGATTGCATTGAGATTGAACAACTCTGTATCCCTCAAAAGATTGTCTGGACTGACATAGCTGAGAATTTCAAACAGTGGTGTATTTCTGTACATGCTCTGTGAATGCTGATTTGACTTCTTAAGGTTAACATTCAAATGATTTTATTACTTTCATGGTGAGGTATTAGACAGACATAAAAACGCAAATGAATATTTTGCTGTACTGTCCTCCTTTATTTTCTCACTGTGTAAATAGTTCATCATTGTTGGGCTAGAGAGCCATACCAGTCTAGAGAACGATACCAATAGTTTCAGCGATTTGATCGAAAATGAAAAGATTTTAACTTGGGTGGCATTGCAGTGACTAACGCTAATAGCTTATGTTTGCAGAAAATTATACAAGTTTGTTATTACTGCTAATAAAAGGAGCGCATCAAATAAAATGTAAAACCGGCAGCTACTGAACAATCGTTCATGTCTTTGCCAAGGTTCTGTCACCAGGATAGCTCTTCACACATTCATAACTCAAAACAAGCACCATAAATCAGTCACCTGATGTTCCATATATTTGAACAGCAACATTGATTTACGAGTATGTTTACTCAAATGGCCAAGGCGCAACAAAACCTGGCTTATTTTTTCATGTCATGCATGTAATTTGCTTGGCTCAGTGTCTTTTCAAAGTAAAAATCTTCACTATTTTGAAATGTCATTTTTTTCTTTTTATACAGTAAGAAAAACCTTATATATGACATATTAATTATAAATCACACAAATGAAGAATGTACACATATATAGCTATAAAACAAAAACATGTTTAGTTTTGCAAAACATAATTTTTGAAATGATTCGGTCAAGAATCAACTGCCACAGTCCCTGGATAATGTGTGTAGGCCTACTGGTGCAGTGTTGTGGTCAGACTACTTATTAAAAACAGTAGTGCAGCTAGAGTAGCATTAAAGGATCCTGAAGATCATCAACATTTAAAGAAAGAAAGTAATGGGATGACCCATTTTAACAAAGGCACCAGGTATGTTTTTTTATTTTAATTTTATTGTTTAGATTTTTGAACATTGGAATGAGGTGTGGTGTTCAATGCACAGGATAGGGATAGGGATGATGCCTGTACTCAGGATAAGGATGACACCTGTACTCAGGATAAGGATGACACCTGTACTCAGGATAGGGATGACACATGTGCTCAGGATAAGGATGACACCTGTACTCAGAATAGGGATGGCACCTGTACTCAGGATAGGGATGACACCTGTACTTAGGATAGGGATGACATCTGTACTCAGGATAGGGATGACACATGTATTCAGGATAGGGGTGACACATGTACTCAGGATAGGGGTGACACATGTACTCAGATAGGGATGACACATGTACTCAGGATAGGGGTGACACATTTACTCAGGATAGGGATGACACCTGCACTCAGGATAGGGATGGCACGTGTACACAGGATAAGATGTACTGGAATTTTGCTCAATGCTTCACTGTGATTGGTTGATTTTTTATATGTGATATATAATATGGATACTAAGTTGTGTAACGCTGTCTCTGACTGTGACATATAAATCAGCCCAGGGGAATACAATATGAAGCTTAATGGTCCAACTGGGTGTTCAGGTTAACTATCCTTAAAGGAAGAAGGAGAGACACCGGACAAAGTGAGCTAAAGAGTGCTGTGTGATATATTTATGTTCTGGCTACTTGTGTTTCAGTACATTTTCCCAGTTGTTATCCTGCTAATTCCCTTATCAAACCCATACAGTGACTGACATTAGAAAAGTGATTTGCATTGGAAGAGTGACATCACAACACATTCTCATGGACTAAACACGACTGTTCAATTTACTTTATTTTAATTTCTTCAATATGAGCAGCAGAACAGAATACTTTGTTACAAAAATATATATTTACATATGATATAATATTAGGAAATATTTATATTTATACATCAAAATGTCTGCACTGAAGAATTTTATATACCATGTAAGTTAGTGTTGTACACATATTACAAAGGTAACTTGTGTGTCTGACATCTTTGTCCCCCCACATAGCCCTGGTGTGTGTGTGTGTGTGTGTGTGTGTGTGTGTGTGTGTGTGTGTGGGGGGGGGGGGGGGGGGGGGGGGGGGGGGGGGGGGGGGGTGACTGTTTGGGAGCTAAAAGGAAACATAACAAGAGCAGGCTGCTGGATTTTTGGACTGACCTAAAAAGGAAACATAACCTGTATTCTACAAATGGGTCAGCTGAAATGTTTTCTTCAAGGAGCCAAAATGTATTATCTAAGTATATTCTGAGCTGCAAGAGGAAGGTAAATACATTTGACCTCAATCATTTAGTAAAGTTCATAAACAGTAGTACATGGGAGAGTATAAACATCATTGAACCAAACATGGCATGTGATCAAATCATCTTTCAAAGGTAGCAAATGCGCTTTGTTTTGTTATTCATATAGTGAAAACAGAAGGTTCTAGTGTTTCTAAAGTTTACAAAAAATATAAACATTACCAGGTTTTGTTTCTGTTCAAGACTATTTATTTGAATAATATGCTTCCAAAGACTATTTAAGCAGATAGTGACTTTCAGTTCTGGAGTCGTATCTTAGAGGACTGCAATTATCATTTAAGTTTCTGGGATTTGAGCTGATTATTTGAATCTCCTGATTTAGTGTGATCAATTATTTTGCCCCTATTTTCTCCCCAAATGGGAATGTCCAATGATGTTCCCTCTCCGTAGCAATCTCCACAACAACTCAGGAGATCTCAAGGCCAGCCAGATCCTCCGATCCCAAAACAAAGCCAAATGCCTCTACACCCAAGAACTCTACAACAGATGTTGCTGAGCTACACACCCCTGGAGGACAAAGGCCAGTCCAGCACATGACCACTTTGAGCTCTCCAGAACTGGTCATTAGAGTACCTGCCACTCCATGATGAATCCCCAGTGAAGATGTGACTTTGCATAGCCAGGAATGTGAATCTGCACTCCCCTAACTCTGCATATCACAAAGTTGTGTCTTTACCAAGCGAGCCACTCAGGGACCCCTAACTTCATTTTAATATTTAAATAATTTGCCATAATACCAGATACATTGCCCCACAAATAATACATAATTAAAATGGATCCATTTTGACACCATCAGAACAGAACCTTTTAACATCCTGAGGGTGTGAAAAAACCAATTTGTACAAGAGAGTGTGATTGTAAAGTTTAGTGTATCAAAGATAATTACTAAGGCAAAGTTAGGTTGTTTGCTTTGCAGCCATGACCAAATGAGCTCTTTCACTGGCAATGGACAGTATTTGGTTTTGTTTGGAATATATCGAGAAAAAGGTGGAGATGTATGGGGGAGTAACATGACTTTATTTTGAAAATAGTGCATTAAAATGTTATTCTTTTGTATGTTCTTACTAATTCTATAGTTGTCTAAAATGGATATGATGAATCTACATATTCGCAGCATTACTCTTAAAGAGAAAGAGGCAGGGTTCAGAAAAATATAGCATGTCGCTACAACTGTTTAAATAACATACCTGTAATTTTTCTTTTCATTGTTAACATCCTGACAACTTTTTACACTTATAATTTTAAAGTTTATGGAGATAAAGTATGTATTTGTGAACCCATTTAAAAAAAAAAAAAAAAAAATCTCTTCTATTAACTCTCTCACCAACATATTATGAATTTGCTGTTTTTTCATTTCATACAGGCACTCTACCTATGCTATACAGTGGTCCCCATAAGTATAGACAATCTTATAGTTTCAGATACTCAATTATTTAGCTGTCTGAATGTACCACCACAATTAATGAAATACTTAACTTTCAATTAACCATTTCCTGGTTAACCATTTCATATGGTTTTAGCCCAATTTCTTGTGGACAGGTGTTGTTTAAAGACCTAGCCTTTTGGTGAAAACTGACAATACCTCACATGTTAAGAACTCTCCCATATCACCTTCCGCAACCAGTAATGGATGCCTCCTTCCAAGGGCAATACGTAGATCTGCATAGTGGTTAAACATTAATTCCAATGGAGGAATTTGACCTGAGAGACAACCTGGAAGTCATAAGAAAAGCGGTAATGTGTTATTGAATTAGCCAGATAGTGTTGAAAATTCCAATAAGCAGGAATTTAAAAATATTTAGATTTTTTTGTTTTGTTCTGAATCTTCTTGAACACAACAGACACAGCAAAGTGCAAGTAATAGTACTGAAAGGTAAAACAGAAAATATTATAAATTGTCATTTTCAGGTACCATTACTTTGTGCTGTTCTCTAAGTATCTCTGCTGTATCTCACAAGCCTTTATAGCATTTTATGAGAATAGGGTGAATTACAGACCACGTGTGAGAAAAAGCTACACGAGGAACCACTGGATCCTGTTCATCATGAATAGGTCTTTTTTAAAAACAACATTGCATTCCTTCTTGGTCCACAGAATAAATACTGGTTAAAACAGTTTGATGTATAGGCCTATAGGCTATACTGAAGCAAAACAACCTTTTCTGCGCAGTTTGTCCAAATATTAGCTCAATAACAGGTTTTATAATAATAATAATAATAATAATAATAATAATAATAATAATAATAATCTAGTGTGTTAAAGTTTTTCATAAAATTAAACACATTTTAGATCCCCCTATGTGAACGAAATTAATTATAAGATGTCGTAAGACCTAACAAAATAAATTATACTATTCGTTATCATTATTCTGCAAAGTAACGGCTATTAGACCTGCGAGTTGTGTTCTGTGACGCCACTTAAAGGTCGGCAGGCCAGCTGTTAAGGCTCCTCCTCTGCTCATTTCCAGGAGTCGAATCTCTGCCCTAGTTCAGACAGTGTACCACAAGCTCCAGAAGGCAGAAAGTTATAAGCAGGTTCAAACGGATGCATGTGCTCCTTGTCTTTGTACTGATTCCGACAGGCACTATTGACCTCTTAAAGCATCTTAAGTGTTTGAGTGGGCTACCGTTATGAGGGATTCCTCGTTTTAAATGGAGGTGCCCTTGTACTAAGATCATTGGAAGCTAAATAACTGCTTGTAGGGCTATCTGGCCATCTTGATGCTGGGATTTCATTCTCTTTTGGATTACATAATGACAAATATATTCGTTGTCGTTTCCTTCGTGTACATTCTTCTTGGAATGAATCAGGTGACAGGTAAGAAACTGTACTAAGCTATATTAAAAAAAAAAAAAAAAAAGTTAGAAAAATTAAATTGAAAAAAAGAAAATGATTATATTGTGCATGGTATCACTAAATAGTAATTGTCAGATTTCATATTGGCATAGCAAAATAATATATATGTTTTAAAACGAGCCAGTTGAACACCCTGCTAATAACATTAAACAAAAGGGTAAATACAAAGGTAGCATATAGTACTTAATATGCAATTACAGGTATATATCAAACAAAATGCGTAAAACCACGCCTTGGATTTATCAGTAAACTACTTTGAAACAGGACATGGTTTGGACTGATGCATCTGTATTTGTTTGGTAAAGTGGATACTCAGAAAAAAAAAAAAAAAAAAAAAAAAAAAACACAAAAAACTTTTTGTACTTTAGTGTAACTATTATATGTATATCAGCATGCGACTGCCTACATTAACAGGGTATTAGAGTTCGAATATTTCTAGAAAATGCGCAGCATCCTGAAGACACTATTCGGATGCAACACCAAATAGCCACAGTCATTGTGTGAGAATGTTAAATAACAAATCCTGTAGTAAAGAATGATATATTGTTTTAGAACACCAGGGAAAAAAAATAGTTTGTTATGGCTGAATAAACACTGATGACTTTTACTAAGAAAGTGGGGATTACCTTGCTCTGTGACTTGCGAAGGGAGGCGGTGTTATTGTTAACCATTAAACATATACTATACATACAGCAGTGCAGCATGAGTGTAATATGTTATCTCACTGGGAATTCGGAAAGTTACTAATAGTTTACACTTTAAAAACAAATGTATTGACAAAAAAAAAAAAAAAAAAAAAAAAGGTTTTAACATTTTAACAAAGGTTAAAGGTAGATTATTGCCGGTAAGTGAAAATAGCCAGAGGCTAAGTCTGCCACAATTTGTAAGAAACCAGTCAATATATGGAAGGATTCTTCTATTCTCTTCTTATTAGTTAAGGGTGATTAGGGTACAAGTTAGTGGGGAGTATTATAGCTGGAACTTTCTGTGAACAGTGGTCCTGAAGTAACTCTTCATAGTCTTGCACCAGAAGTGGTTTCTGAAGTTTGAAGTTGCATGACATAATCGATCTAGTCATTGTTTAGGCTGGCTATGAACTTACTACATTAAGTGCACTGTTTTTCTTCTCAACAAGTCGTGTTTTGTAATCAGTGAACAATACTCTTTTGAGTTTAACATCATTCAAAGACAAATCCTGAGAATTTACAAATTAATAAGAATTTTCAAATATTTATTTTTAGTTTTGTTACATGCTCAATATGTATGCATTTTTGTTAAGGCTTTATTATTAGGCATTAATTAGCAAATGTAACGTAACCCCTCAAATTAACCAATTTTTAATGCATTTCATTTCTGAGAAACATTGGGACTAATAGATCATTTACTTATACATGACTTTGTATTCACTGTTACTTATTATATATGGCCAGTTATTCAATACTGTTGAACAGAAAATACCTGCCTATTTCCCAAGGGGCAAACATCATCAGTTGAAGGTCTACTGTTTCAATGCTCCATATCCGTTTTGAAGTTCTTGCAATTGGCAACACCACGAAACAGGAACTCCACCCCAATTTCAGAAAAATACAAAGCCATTGAATTAATGTGGGGCCATCTGCCTTCTCTTCCTGTTATGACAGAATGGGAAGATTTGCTGCTAAACCATAAAATAACTTGAAACCAGATAAAAAATGAATAGGGACTTCATGTAATATGTAGATTCCCAAAACTATAGGTAAATAAACACAATTTGTAATGACATTGCTGGTTCCCCGATGTGTGATGTGTTTTTGTTTTTGTTTTGTTTTTTTCAGGAATAAATCTGAAATATATCCCTGATCCACCAAGCCTTAGTATCCAAGACAAGATACACAAAGTAAATGCCAACAACACTTTAGAACTTACATGCAGGTATGGGGGCATTATAGTTTTATTATTTGATTTATAACTACAGTAGTTGACTAGTTTAGTGTGGACTTGGGGACACTGTTATAAGTTCTAGTGTAAAATAATGTGGTGAATTAGATTACTACATCTTTGATAGTAGACCATAAAGTTTAGGCTGGGTTAACTGGCTGCATTCTTCCTATATTAACTACCCACGTATGTTCTTGGGTACAATAAGCATGGGAAATAGGTAATCTGTTATGGGCTAGGCGTTTGAGATAAGACTGGAAACAAGCTGCAGGAACTGTTTCACTTGCTGAGTGAAAAGGTTTAAAAAATTCTCAAAATATGTTTCAACATTATTTCTACCCCATATAGCTCATTATGGGTCATGTTTTTGACATACCTGGCTTTCCAATGTAAAAAAAAAAAAAAAAAAAAGTAGTGAGAATGGCAATGACATTTTTGAAGCTGAATTTAGCTAATGAGAAAAGCATTGTATTCATTGGTCTGTTGAAGTTTCTTTGTAAAAGAAAAATCACAAAGCTTTTAACCTTAAAATCCTTATCATGTATGTGTGAGATAAAGTAGTAGGATGCCTAGCATAATGTATGTGCCATGCATGCTTCACAAGCCCACAGCACACTCATTGTAGAGCTTGTGAAATAATTGAATATTTACAGTAACTGAGAAGATACCATCCTCATATGTTGTCCTCTTGTTAGATATTTCTGAATCCCAAAAGTGTTGCGTTAAGATAGTGTTTCATTAATTAAATTTTTTTTTTCAATAAGGGGGCATCAATTTTTGGACTGGACGTGGCCCAGGAATAGGATCAGTTTCGAACACAGGATATCAGTGACTGATTGTAGTGGATCAGGTCTCTTCTGCAAGAAGCTTGTTCTGACCAAAGCTGTTGCCAGTGACACTGGAGATTACAGGTGTTCCTATAGAGATTTACCTGTTGAAGATGGGAAAACATCTGCTAGCGTCTACGTCTTTATCCAAGGTAGACTTATTTATGGCATCTTTATATTATATATAGCTACATTAATTCCAACTAACACAATATAAAAATGTGTGTAGGTTACATGTGATCTCTTGTTGTTAATATCTGATAGAAAGGACACCCAGTAGAGAGTTTAGAAGTTACGGTAGATTTAAAATGGGTCTTCCAGTTGGCTGTTCTAGTGTAACGTTGTAGATTTGATGTCTTGAGCAAAAAAAAAAAAAAGAATTAAACTGATAACAGATATCAGCACTATCAGTTAACTATAATAAACTACAGTAAATACTATAATGAATATGTGTTTCAAAAGTTACTTAGACTTTGCTTTTATTACAAGTTAGATAGTTCTATTATTAATAATTGTTTCCTTGGTAAACCAGTGTATTACAAAACAAGAAGCAACACACATTTATAGGTCAGTAGGACACTAAAATCACTGTGGTGAATAACTGCAAAAGGCGAAATCTGATTTGGAGTTCAATCCAATCGTTCAGTGAGAGTAGGTAGATAATATTCAGTTAACATATAATGATTAAGTTTTTGTTGACCTCAATTGGACTTCCTCCATGACCACTTGTTTGATTGCCTGATCCTGCTGTAAGCCCTCTTCAGTCTAACCCTCAGGAGACCGTTATCAGTGCCTGTGTACATGAGCATCTTACAGGCATGGGCAGGGCAGTTCAGACACATGAAAGGCTACCTCATGCTGAGTTCAGCCTGTACTAGATTCCTGTTTTTCAGCTTCCAATTGAACACAGTAAAACTAAGCCTGCAGCACTTCCTTCTGTCTTACCAACTGGACTGGCGTCAAAATGAAAATAATTGGGTCAATTTCCTGATTATGATCACCATGCCACAGAAATATTAATATTGTTTTTAATATTTTATTACTGGCCATTGCAGAAGGATCTCAAAGTGTAGTATTTTCATTCAATCTGTATACTAACTCTTCATGTATTAAACATGCCTGAACATGAGCAACATTGTTTTTGTTTTATATCATTTTTAAATACTAGTTTTATTTATAGCTACAGTTTTTTTGTTAGCTACAGTTTTTGTTATATTGTAAATGCATTGTGCATATGTTGTTATTTTACTAAACCAGATACAGTGGCCTCTGTGTTATCTCAGTGCCTAAGCAGAGTTCAGTTACGGATGACTGTAAATGATCTAATAAGACAGCAGTGCTATTAATGGGCTCATGACAGTTTAGTTAAATTCCCCTGTATTGGAATCTTCTTTGATGGTAATCTTTTGACTTAAAAAAAAAAAACAACTTAGGACTGTGGATTCAGAACTGTGTTTGGATACCCACATTAGCTCAGTTATGAAGGCCTTGTTTTATCATTTAAGGAACATTGCCAAATTTATATCCATTCTATAAGATAAAGATGCTGAGATGTGGGTTTGTGCTTTTGTTATTTCTCGGTTAGATTACAGTTATGCTTTGTGATCGGTTATTTCTGATTCTAAATGATGTCGGCTTCAACAGGTTGAAAATGTAGCAGCCACAGCGCTGACTCGCACAATTCTTTCCCAACACATCACTCCAGCTCTTAAACCACTGCACTGGCTTCCTGTTAAACTCAGGATTCATTTTAAAATTCTTCTTACTACTTATACAGTCCTTCGTGGTTTTGAGCCTTTATATTTACAGGAACTGTTGGCACATTATGCTTCTAGTAGCACTTTGAGATCGGTTAATGCTGAACTTTTAGTAATTCCTAAAAGTAAGTTATCTAAAATTAGGAGGGGCGAGAGCCTTTAGTCACCACAAGTCATATTAGGAATGCTGGCACTAATCTTTTAAATCTATTTTTAAAAACATATTTGTTTGAGTTAGCTTCATTTTTAGCTGGCTTGGTTGGGCAATAGTTTATTTATTTATTTGTTTGTTTATTTATTTATATTATTTAAAGCACCCTGGGATGCTCAGCATGAAGAGTTGTATAAAAGCAAACTGTATTGTATCGTATTAAATGCATTTTTACTTGTTGTATTGCTGTAGGTTTGAATATACAGTATTTGTCATTTATTTCTATTTCTTTCAGACTACAGAGCACCATTTGTCAGCTCTTCCATTTTTGAGGCTGTGTATATAGAGGAAAATACACCAGTGGTTGTACCATGTTTAGGATCTGTAGAATATCTCAATGTGACATTATATACGGTAAGAGGACATTTTGTATCTTTCCTTTACCAGACTTTACTGCAGACTGTAATACACACTAGTAAAGAGTATTATATAAAATAATAAGATTCCTTTATAAAAGTTATAAAATCCTCCACATCTAGAAACTATATATATATTAGTGCTGGGACATATATCTGAATATTTGAACCAATATTATTTTACACGTATTCGGCTACAAAAATCAAATGTTTGTATTTGCTAGAAATGACAAAAATACCTTGCAGCTGAGCGACAGTTTCAAAAATGGCAAATGAAAATTAGCTTTCAGTGTGATATATATATATATATATATATATATATATATATATATATATATATATATATATATATATATAAACAAACAAACAAAAAAAAACACAGGATCAAAAAGTAAACAAACCAGATTGTGCGCACGCACGCATAGTGATCTTTGTGGAAGGCCACCTGGGTCAAAAACGGGTTGTGCTGCTTTAGACCAAGTCAGAATCTCATGGGAAAAAAGGCAAGCGTGTCATTCTGAAATGCGTCGCTTAAGCAGTGGCCAACTTACTGGAAATGTTGGGTAGTGATTTTTATATAGATTGTGTATATTATATATTTTTTGTTATGACTTTCTGTTATGTGGAATGTAATAAACGAGAACCAAAATGATGAGTTTTTTCCCCCTTCGTTTTACAACACCATTAACATGTTTTTTTTTTTTTTTGAAGTGATTAAAGTTAAATTTCAGTTTTATTTTGCTTGTTCTGCTACAAAAAGCCACAAGTAAACCTCATGTTCTTACTTTATGAAATCGTGTCTATGGCCCCTGTTTACTGTGAAGAAACGGCAATGGCAAGGAATGAAAAAAAAGTAAAAAATAAATACATTTTTGTTTTATTTGTTTTACTTTAGTTTTTTCCCTTATTATCAGCTATTATCACCTCCTCTTCGGTAAAATTGCCCTCTGTGCTTTAGCCATTGTCTCACTTCATAACTATATACACATGCATCAATTGGGTATAGTCTGAGTTGTGATTAATTTGCTGTTTAGATTCATTTAAATGTATTAATTTTCACAGCCTTGCAATATTAGAAATTTACGGTCAACTCTTGAATTTCACAGACTTTGCGAATATATGCAAACCACTCAGTCAGTCTTTGAATATCTAGTCCATAATTTTTGATGTCTTAGAGGACAATTTGATTGAACTGTACTCTAATGGGATAACCCACAGCAAAATTGTTTAGAGCATTTTACAGCAAAGGGGAATCCCACCTATTTGGTGGTTCATGCTATCCAACTAATTCCCCTGCTGTAAAATGCTCTATAAATCAAGCTGTGGCTTATCCCTTTTTCATAGTTGTTAACCTAATAGACGTGCATATATTGCTTTCACATATTAATATCACATATTGTTATTATTGGTTTTCGCGTATTATTATCATGCCAGGATAAACAGATATGTAATGGGCTTTTGTTTTGGAAAAGAAGATGCAATTACTCAATTACCTAATCAGAAGGTAGGAAACATCTTTAACATCAAAGAGGATTTAGCTGTCTGTTTGTTTGTTTTCTTCAGAAATACCCTGGAAAAGTGTTTGTTCCTGATGGGAAAACCATTTACTGGGATAGCCGAAGAGGATTCATTATTCCCAGTTACTTAATCAGCTATGCAGGGATGGTGTTTTGTCAAACGACAATAGAAAATGAAATTTACCGGTCCCAATTATACATGCTTACAGTTGTTGGTAAGCCGTGCATTAATTTTCTTCACTGACACATTTGAAGAAAAAGCAAGTCAGGTTATTCAGATTTAGGGTGACATTACAGTACTACATCTTTACTATTGGCCGCCTTTACTTATGAAATTCGGTTTATTTGCCTTCCTTAATTAGTTTGCCATGATGTATTAAGGGCATTACTCAATTTTGGTGTTCGCTATACAGGGATGCAAAAAAAAATGGTCCTTATTAGGTTCCTAATTGAACCCGTTTGGGTTTACAGAGGATCACTTTAAATGTAATGTGTGTTTCCTTAGTAAGAAGCATATATTTTTCTCATTATCTGCGTCTGACAGGGTCCTTGGTGCCATAGGAGCTAGTCTAAAGGCTACAATCCTGAAAGGAGGAATGCACATAAAATATATATTAATCTGGAATATAAGTGTCTTTTTCTTCATTTTTTTCTATAACAATACAATCAATTAAACATTGGTTATACTTCAATAAAGTAGTTTACAGCATGCAGGCAAACATTTATTTAACATCATATGTACTGATGGTTTTTATTGGTAGAGCATCTTTTAGTACCCCATTTAACATGATTCCTTATCCTTCCCATAGGGTACAAGATTCACGAGCTCTCTGTGACCCCTCAACACCAGGTGGAGTTAGCAGTAGGAGATAAGCTGGTATTAAACTGCACTGCTAAAACAGAATTTAATGTGGGGATCGACTTTAAATGGAAATACCCAGCTTCAAAGGTAAATACTGGCACATGCTCCAGACTGTGGCCTTTTTGTTACACTATATTTTTATATATAAAAAGAGGGGGGGGTGGGGTGGGGGCGACGACTTCTTTCTTTTCTTGTTCTGACTTTATGTATTCAACATTTATTTGCATTCTGCATATTGTATTTAATAGATTAATGTATTACACATTTGTACCAAAATTCCAGGGAAGTAATAGAAACATATTTGAAAGACAAAAAAAGAAAGCTGCACGTAGCTCAATTTTTGTAAATCAAATCCAGACTTTGATAAAGGAAATTAATAAAGTGAGATATGCCTTGCCAAACATCAAAGCTAAGAGTGTGTGCTGCATTCAGGACAAGTTTGCAATATGCAATTTTTAAGTCTTGTGCCAATGATTTAACCAAACTACTGTTTCATCATTGACCCCGTGTTTCATAAAAGCTGTGCATGTTTGAGCTCATACATTCAGCTATTTCTTTAAACATTACCTACTGTATAACATTACCTTACACATGTACCCTCATTTCTGATGCAGGAGAACCGATCAGTAAACGACACCAATAAGAAAAAGTCATCAAAGGTGTTGGAACTGTCAAGCACCCTGACTGTTCTGAATGTAACGTTGAATGACACTGGGGATTATATTTGCACTGCATCGAGTGGACGCATGGAAAAGACTAACAAAACTACCGTGAAAGTTTATGGTGAGTTTTTATTTTTCAAATAAAAACTTGTCAGCCTGATCTGCCTGTTGTGTGAGTGTCTGTATTGTGACAGCAAACTTGTTTTTCTATTCTTCCAGCAAAGCCTTTCATCGCTATTGATTATAATTCTGTCTCTGTCATTGAGGCAAAGTTGGGTGATCGTCTCCTAAGAATACCAGTCAATTTTACTGCCTACCCTCTGCCAGAAGTGAAATGGTAAGGTACTTTATTGGACAGTCAGATTATATATATATATATATAGATATATAAATATATATATATATATATATATATATAAGAAAACACAACGGTGTATGATTAATAATAGGGGAAACACATACACAGTTAGCTCAACAAATCTTTGTTTTTCTTATCCTTCAGGTATAAGAATGGGATGTCAGTTTACAGAGATGAACTGCGGTACAGGATTAAAAGCAATGGCTACACGTTGACTATCCATGATGTTACTGAGAGGGATGCTGGGAATTACACCGTCGTGCTCAGTAACCCAGCAACTAAAGAGGAGCACAGCCGGACATTTCAGCTCGTGGTGAACGGTATGATTTGCTGTTGACAGTCATAGGTTTGGTTTACATATAGTGACTGAAAATCTGGATTTTCTCATACATTTTAATGTTCTGTTATGCCCAATCCAGTTTCCCCACACATTTATGAGAAGGAAGTGGCTCATGACACTGATTTCTACCAGTATGGCAGCAGCCTGACCCTCAGATGCACAGCTCGCGGGGTTCCATCCCCAGTAAAGATGAAGTGGCAGTGGATAGCACAAGAGAACTGCCCCTTAAACGACCCGTAAGTATGAAATGCATTTGTACGGAAATGCTTCACAACTTCAGTGTACTTCTTCAGAAACATTCCAGTTTAGATCTGCACTCTATACAGTGGATTTCTGGGCCATGAATCAGTTAAAGCAATAACACCTATACTGTACTTGATGGTTACTTTTTTCTACCAGAAGTGGCAAAGTAACCACCCTGTCTATTTCAGTCTGTACGCCAACATGCTTTGTGCTATGCACTGATTGACTCTACAAGCTAGCTGTTATCTCTGCAGCCATCCCAGCGGAAGCACTCTGATTAATGCAGTGAGTGAGAGACAGATGCTCTGCTGAGAGCCCATGAGGTAGGCCTTATCTTGGCCAAACACAGGGCCCAACTTCCTTCATGACAGTCCCGAGCATTCTGCTTTCCTGTTGTTGTTTTCGTCCACTGGCTTCCACTACTAGCTGCTTCCTGTGTTTTGCTGATTGTTGTAGTCTGGGCCCACCTTCCCTATGAAACTATTTAAGATTCCTCTGTCTCTTTGCCTTCCGCTAAAGTACATTGACATCTGTTGAAAATTTCTTTCAGCGTAAATTGACATTTTACTTCCCAAAACAGCCACTTCCTTCTAATAATCCGACAGGCAGAGAGAAACACGTTTTTCTAATTTATTTTACTGTATGTTTGATAGATATTTTAAGGTCATCACTAAAGTAATTTGTTTTCTTTTGGTTAATAGTCAAGGAGTTTATCGAACACCATTCAAATTCTATGAGTGTAAAGACTGGCGGGACATCACAAATGACACAGGCAAGAATCCGATTGACAGCCTTGTTACCCGGACAGATATAATAGATGGAGTGGCTAAGGTGAGTTATACTACTAAAGCAGGTCTGCTCTTTTAGTCCACACTGATAATACCCCATGCTGTTCTAGTTAAGAATGATATATGCTGTGATGTCATCCATAAACAAAACACCCGTGGTGGTATATGTGTTTCTACTAAAGTTAACTTCAATGACAAATGTTTCAACTTAAGAAAGACTTTTAGGTTGAAAGGTCATTTAATGTAATCTATTTCTTTTAGTTTTACTTAAGTAATATCAAGTATTGGCAAAGCATTTGTAAATGATTATTGTACAGTGCTTATAAATTATTTTGGCAGTTTATAGTGTAATATAGTTTTATGAAGATGTTAAGAAAAGAAAGCTTATGAATGCATGCAAAATCGTGTCTATCAACTTCAAGTTTGTAAAATGTGTAAGAATTTAATTTTTTTACACCAAGTGGTATTTAAAGGTTAACCCCTGAACTATCAAGTCAAAATTGAAGAGTGTGTTTTGGAGTTGGGATATCAAACTCAAAACTAATAGTTTTCTGAGGTCTACTTTATTTTAACAAAAAGAGGGAAATGAGCTTCCTGAACCCTTGAATGAGCCACCAGGGTCTGTTCTCAGTCTTTTGCGAAATTTCTTATGTTTTGTGTAATATTTCTGTGCTAATATGTAGTTCCACGCAACTCTGATGTGATGATACACATATTTAAGCAGATTAATTTCTTCCCAAGAAGATTCATGTGGATGAGGGTTTTTTTTCTGTTCCTTGTCTGCAGACAGTGAGCACACTGAAGATTCAGACAGCAAATGCTCCTGCCATGTACAGATGTTTGGCCACTAACAAAGTTGGACAAGATGAGAGGGTGATCTTCTTTCATGTAACAAGTAAGTCCGCCGTCTCGGCTGCAACGTCTCATTAAAGTAATCTCATGGTGTGTCAAGGGAGTGCAGAGCAGTGCTGAACTTTGAAACTCTAGTCCTGTGTAATTACAGATAGTTAAACTTCAGTTAACAAAGCCAGTGGCAGGCATTAACATTTTTCTAGGACTGAAAAGGAACTTTGTATGTGAGCAGGTAATAATTTATTTAAGTCGCTACTTAAGAGTGAACTTGTGTATAGGTGAAATACCTAAATATATGGTCTAAATAAGGTTTATCAGTTAAAATATAATGTACCAACATACTTTACAATAGTAGCTAGTGAATTAGTATGCACATTAAGGAGCTCTTGTTAATGGTTCTGTTAAACATTATTGAAATATTGGTGTGAAAGGAACATGTGTTTTTGTATGTTATTTTTATATATATATATATATATATATATATATATATATATATATATATATATATATATATATATATATATATATATATATATATATATAATGTTGTTTTTATCTTTTAAACAAAGTAATTTAATTTCACTCTAAAATGGTGAAGGAAATACTTCTTAAAACAAGTCCAAATACATGTTGACATAGGGTTACACTCGATTGCTAAGGTAGCTTTAAATGAACTGAACAACAATAAGTGGATGAAAATACATTTTCAGCTTATTCTAAGGAACAAAATTAGCTGTAGCAAGCACATTTTTTTTATATCGTTATTTAAATACAAAAATTAGCTAAAAGGAAGCACCTAATTTCGGGTCTGATTAGGGTCCGTTGCAGGAGACTTTAACTCAAAACAAAGTTTTCTGTTTCCAAGACTCAAGCATGTGCTAGAAATGACTCTGTAACTTAATATGATAACCCAGTCTTACCATTTCAGCCCCTGTGCAAAATTTGTGCAAGTCTTGGAGAAACAGTAACTTGATACATTTTTAGCATTTCTGTAGGTAAACCTTGTGAAACAGTTTATATAACTGTGAAACATAGTTGAAACAGAATCACTGGACATAGAATGGGTATGTGTGGCACCACATCTGGGAAGTCCTTGTTAAAATTAAATAAATTATGTGTTGTTATTACGTTTTAGGGGGTCTGGAAATGAGCATGCTACCTGCTGATCCCATAGAGTGGGACCATGTTGCTCTGAAGTGCAAAGCAGACAGGCTGACTTACAGGAACCTGAAGTGGTACAGGATGGAAAATAATGTCTTACCATTCCAGCACATAGGCCTCGCTGTGCTACCATGTAAACACCTCAGCCTTCCTGAGGAGAGTCTGAGTGAGACCACCAGTCACCTGACAGGAGAGAATGTCACTCTAGAGCTGAGCTTCAAGAACATCTCCAGTCAGGAAGAGGGGGTGTACATCTGCCAGGCAGAGAATATAAACACTGGAGTGAAGCACTGCCTTATCAAGAGACTCTCTGTGAAAGGTGAGAAGATGTACACAAGGCCAATTTCATATGTAAGGACCAGGGAGTTGTTTGTAGGTGAAGTGGCAATGGGGTTTTCTATGAATCCATAGTAGCTTCATGAAAATGCATACATTTTGGAACATCAACATGTTCCAAGTAGTTTGTGAACTTTATATGAATTCCATGAATGAGAGAGTTAATGAAAGTACCCAGCCTTACTGTATCTGCATCAAATCTTAAAGAATGTCTATGAAGTGTCATAAACTTGTGTTTACATTAAAAACATAGTATCAGTGTGCAACTTCTGTGAGTTTGTACTGTCTTAATGTTTCAGTATGTATTACAATACAGTATGCTGTTCTTCTTTCAGATCTACAGGCCCCAGCAGTTCTGACAAATTTGACTGACCAGAGTGTGAATATCAGTGAAACAATTGCACTGACCTGCAACGTGAGTGGGACACCGATACCAAATATCACATGGATGAAAAATAACAAGTCACTGATAGAGGACTCTGGTAAGAATTGAAATTCATATTCAGTGTTAGTCAGTGCATGAATATCAGTGCCAGAATGTTTTTTATTTGGAGACATGCACATTTAGATGAAGTGGGGCATATTTTGTGTATCTTTCTTCCCAGGTATTGTTCTCACACAACAGAACAGAACTCTCACAATCCAGCGAGTCAAGAAGGAAGACAGAGGCCTTTACATCTGCATGGCCTGTAATAACCAGGGATGTCACATGACACAGGCCTATCTCAAAGTTGAAGGTATTGTAAGGTCTAACAGTTCAGTCAGTTCTGAAAATAATCATATTATATTCTTTGCTCTAAAAAAATCCAGTTACTTCGAGCAAGACCACAGGGAAATACAAATGCTAAAATAATAAGGCTGTAAATGTATGTTTGAATAGATTAAACATTTAAACCTTCTTTGTAAACAGTCATTTACCATTTACATTATCCTGTAAATTCTCAAGGCTTGATTTCATGTTTTCAGTTGTTGTTTATGTTTTATTTTTGTATTTATTTAAAATGTTGAATCTTAACGTATGTCAATTACAGTGGCTTTCAATAAAATACTACAAGCAGTGGACTGGAAAATCAAAGCAAGATTTTAGTTTGAAAGGTGAAAAATGGGACTCGGTCAGAACCAAACCCTGAGGATGAATTATCTTGTGTTCAAGAATGTCAAACCATTTACAAGCACTCATCAAAAATGTAAACTCCATGTGACATAGAATTATGCGCTGCTAGAAAAGTGTACTGAGGCATCTATCAGATTAGAGTTAAACAGATTTAGAAGCTAGGTCATTAATAAGTGGATGTGTTGTTTTGTACAGGTGCAGAGGAGAAGACAAACGTGGTGCTCATTATCCTTATTGGCAGCGGGGTGATTGCCATGTTCTTCTGGCTTCTTCTAGTGTTCATCATCCGAACCATAAAGAGGGTAATGAAATGGTTCTATTGCTGTCCCATGGGCAAACTATCATGATAGATTTAAATTGACTGGAGCTCCTTTGTGTTTTTGTTGTTCATTGTGTCTAAAACAACAGGCACATTTTTTCATACCACTGAGCTCTTGCATGGCTTACTAAGGATCCTGTAATTCAGTATTAATTGTACAAGCTTTGGCTTATTAAAATGAAATTAAAGTAATTGTGTGTTCAGGCATGCATGCTTTGAACAGCTAGCAAAATTGGGGGTTGATTTGCTTAGTCAGTTCTTGCTCGTTGAACGATCAGCCTGTTGAACAACTGTGAATGTGACTTCTCATTCATAACAAGACATACAGTTTATGTAACCAGACTTCATTGTCTTCCAGTCCAGTGGAGGGGAACTAAAGACAGACTACTTGTCAATCATTGTTGATCCCGATGAAGTACCTATGGACGAGCAGAGCGAGCGACTGACATACGATGCCAGTAAATGGGAATTCCCCCGAGATAGACTTAATCTAGGTAAGACTGCTTAAACCGCCCCCTTTATATAGGGTATTTCAAGTATGTGCCATAGTAATTGTACCACGATGTCATTTTGTAACCCATTCATGTAGCATTCTCATACTGTAGGTAGTACACAAAGAAACATACTAACAAATACAATATGTGTCTAACTGCATTACTACATTTATATTAATACTACCATGCTATATGTATACATTGCTATCCCCAGCTTGTTGTAGCTCAGAGGACTATTCATTTCATTGTTGCTATTGATTCTTTTTGTTCCTGCATCTAAACATGATATTCTAGTTATGTCTAGGAATTAACTTAGGGTTAGTGACAACATTACTTAGTAACATTTTGTTAAAAGTTTGGTTACTAATTATTCCTAGTTTAGGATAATTAACTGCTTCATCCTATCCCTAAAGTTATACATGCACATGCTTGGTCTAATAAATGCAGGGTGTGTTGGAGTGAATAATGATTGCTTTGTTTTTTTCTCAGGAAAGCCCCTTGGCCGTGGTGCATTTGGTCAAGTTGTGGAGGCCGAAGCCTTCGGCATTGATAAAACAACTACGTGCAAAACAGTTGCTGTAAAGATGCTGAAAGGTAAGTAAATGGGAGACTTCCAAGAATGAACTAGTGTGTTGAAACCTGCTGAATAAAGTTACTTTAAAATATCTAATTACATTTATAGTTTTCCATATACTGACAAAAATTAACAAATGTGACATGAAATAGTTTACTACTATTATGGTTTGTGATATATTTTTGTAGTTTCTTTGATTACGTGTTAAATGAAATAGTTTATTTTTTATTATGTCTCAATTCTAAAACTGTAGGTGATGCAAAACGTTTGGCCATAGCTGTACTATATGTACTCTATAATAATATGATCCTACTCATCTTTTCAGAGGGAGCCACTTCAAGTGAGTACAGAGCCCTGATGTCAGAGCTAAAGATCCTAATCCACATTGGGCATCATCTCAATGTTGTAAACATCCTTGGAGCATGCACCAAACTTGGAGGTGAGAACCACCATTATAGTAATGATTCAATGCACCACTGTTTAATACAGTTCATGACATCAAGTGTTAGGCACACTTGAAAATGAAAACCATCTCAATATATTTGAATGTTGTTTTGTGAGGGTGAACCTGTAACTATTGAATGGATAAAAAAAAAAAAAAAAAATTATATATACTTTATTATTCTGTTTATTCCAGGTCCTTTGATGGTGATCGTAGAATGCTGCAAGAATGGCAACCTGTCAAACTACTTAAGAAGCAAAAGGGGGGAATATACTCCCTACAAGGTAAACAAAACATTATCAAGATTAGAACTGAAACTTCTTTGGTTTTGTTATCTTAAAATGTTTTGGGACTTTTTTGCATGAATGAGAGTTTTTTCCCCCTAATATTTTGCTCTAGTGATAAAACAGAAATAAACAGGAACTTATATTGTTCAACAGCAGAGCAAAGCCCTCAAATTGAAGCAAGCAAAAACCAAGAGTGTGAACGAGTTGAGTGCAGAAATGAAACATCGTTTGGACAGTGTTGCAAGCAGCCAGAGGTCTGGCAGCTCAGGGTTTGCAGAGGACAGATCGCTCAGTGACCTGGAAGAAGAAGAGGGTAGGAGCACTTTTGTTACTGTAAATGCTGTGTTTTTGCTCCCAGTTTTACAGCCTACAAACAAAGGATTGGCCCTTACGTTTGGGATTTTTATACTTTGACTCAAATGTGGAAAGCTGTACAAACATGTTGATATGAATGCCACATAAAATTGTCCGGGCTAGTTAGAATTGCTTAACAAATTGTAAAGTTACTGAAATAATTTTCAACATAAATAATCAAATTGCTTACTTTTGATTACACATGGGCAACTTGTAGTTTTTTGTTATTGTTAGGTACTGTTTGTGTTCAAAATAAACAATGAAAAAAGTCAATTAAGATAAAATCAGTTCCCTATTTTAAAAAGGAGAGAGAGCGAGAAAGCACATACTGACCTATCTCTGCACTACTACACTAATGTAAAAATCACAAGTGAAAGTGTAGGATATGCAGCTCCACATTATGAAAAATCTTAACACAAAAGTTAGCCTAACATAAGGTTTTATATTTATGAAATTGTTTTAGACTGAAATAATGTTGTAAATATGATACACATATAAGCAATCTTTATAGAGTACAATATCATAAATACATTTGGTAATGCAGTGTGGCTTTGGCATTTACCTCTTATATGAGACAATTCAATTTTCTGACTGCAGTCAAGCACTAGTATTATCAGGTACTTTTTTTCGGAACAACGTTCCTGTAGCTGATGTTAACAGAATCATCTTCTTGAGGATGTATTGTCTATGGATTTTTTCTTAGTAATAAATAAATAAATATGTACGATAAAAGTACCCAATTATTTTTAGAGCTCACTGAGTCAGGGAAATCCCAGTGGTTCAGTGTCTGTTTCCTGATATTACGAGAGACCTGTCAGCGGGCATTGAAAGATTCCCCTGTTTTTGCACATCACGTATGAACAATCCCATGCCCACTTCCTCTGCCCTTTCTTTGATAGGAGCGGAACACCTCTGCAAGACTCCCCTGACAATGCAGGACCTAATTTGCTACAGTTTCCAGGTAGCCAGGGGAATGGAGTTCCTGTCATCACGCAAGGTAACGTCATATTACTTTATACCCTTTTCATTAAAATATAAAAAAGAGTCTACACAATATTGCAGATTTTAGTAAAAACTAAATAAATACATAAAACAGTTGTTTGAACTGTGAAAACTGACAATACATTTGGATGAAATGCTGTTAATATATAATCAATGTGTACTTGATATCTGTCTGTCTCTAATATCCAAATTGAGCTGAATGGAGTTATAGACTTCCATGATTAATTGCATTGTTTTGCGCCCCCCCTCTTTTAGTCTGAGGTTGTGTACTTGATAAATGTGCTCGTGTTTGTATTTGAAGAGGCTTTGTGTTTCAACATAAACAGAAAGCTCCTGAGGGCTCTTAGGAACCAAAAGAGTTGATGTTGTATGTCTTGTTGGGAGTGGGGCCCCCACCTCTGACTGAGTGTACAGACTCATCTTTTTTCCATCTGTACTAGATAGTGTGTCTTTAGATAAGAGACGGGAATCTCATGCACGTTTTCTTCTGTTTGCAGTGTATCCATAGGGACCTGGCAGCTCGCAATATACTCCTGTCAGAAAACAATGTGGTGAAGATTTGTGACTTTGGACTGGCCCGGGATGTCTACAAAGACCCTGATTATGTCCGCAAAGGAGATGTAAGTGAAAGAGAAAATCCTGAAATTCATTTGATGAAGGGTTTGGTCTCATAGTTAGCATGTTTTTTATTACATATTTGTGTGAATTTATAAATATCCATTTAAATAAGGTGCTCAAATCTGATTAACCATTTCAAAGGATTGTTGCAGTTATATTTAAAAACAATTATAATTTAACAATTAAAAGAAAGTTAAGATGTCAACAGATTATTTTTTTGCATTATTTTAACAGGCTCGGCTTCCTTTGAAATGGATGGCTCCAGAAACTATTTTTGACAGACTTTATACAACACAAAGCGATGTCTGGTCTTTTGGTGTGTTACTTTGGGAAATCTTCTCTTTAGGTAAACAATTATTTTCACTGTAAGACTCAGCAATCTTTTCCTTACCTATTCTAAGTTGACCAGTGGCTTACCTGTACTCCAATGTAATTCCAACAGGTGCATCACCTTATCCTGGAGTAGGAATCGATGAGGCATTTTGTAGAAGATTAAAAGAAGGCACAAGAATGAGGGCACCTGAATATGCCAGCCCTGAAATGTAAGTATAAAGTAATAAAGTATGTACTTCACAAATAATTTAACAACGAAACATGCAGCCGTCTTGAAAGTATATATTTCTATGTATATATGAACTGAAGAAAGAACAAAAATGAAAAGTGAAAATAAACACAACGTTTATTATTTGTGTTCTCTGTATTCATCCGTGTTAATTATTCTTCTGTCTTGTTCTCTCGTCTGTTTCTTTGACCTTGCACCCCACTCAAGGATATTTCATCACATGTTGACTTTCGACATTGCTCACTGGTGCATGTGTATTTAGAAGCCAGATGTGCAGTTGAAAGTGAATTTCATCATTTTGAATTAAGTGCTTGTTCGTTTCGTGAAGACAATGGCATTGAGCAAACCATCCATGAATAATAAAGAAAAGTATGAGGCTTTAAACGAACCAGACTGGGAGAAAGAGTTTGCTTTCACTGAAAATAATGGTAAACCTGTGTCTGCAACAAATTGTACACACTGTAGCCTGTACAAGACGAGCAAACTCAAACGTCATGAAAACACATTTACATCTAATCCTCCTGGATCAGGCTTAAGGCAGATACTGCTTTCTGCGTTCAGTAAAGAAGTTAATTTAACGACTCCAGAGAGTTTTGTATGGCAAGCATGGAATATTGCTCATGGCAAACGTCCTTATTCAGATGAATGAATCTTTTTAGAAAATTGGAGTTTTGGCGCTAGACTAGAGAATGCTTGTTTAAATGTTATATTGCAGGTCTAAAAGTAATATTATATTTACATATCTACATCTCGTCATGAGCAGTTACTGCAATCCCTTTCAAAATAAATACAGTGCATTTGTCATCCGCAAAGCTCAACAGTATTTGTTTTTGTTGAAATCAGGTCAGTTACTGTATTTTGCTTCATAATAACTGAATATATTTTATTTCAAGTGCGTAATATGTGAAAGCCTATTGGAATATTTCAGGGGGTGAGATCTGGGGCTCTACCCAGCTTTCCCTGTCAATCTTCTCCTATTTCCTATTTGAGTCTGAATCCACACAGCTTGCTGTCTAGCATTTTCAGTTTGTTTTCGCTTTATAGCAACCGCTCAGACCCAAAAGTGCTTAAACTTTCTCTCTTTACTAATGTGTAAACTTCATCTTCTCATTCTCTCATCCGACTCGGATGATTTAGAGCAGTTTTCAAAGTATCGCTCCATTATTCAACCTCTATGAGTACTATAAAGCATTCTCCACTAAAGCCACAGCCATCTTATCAGCAGATAACCATTTTGTCGTTTGGTAGGTTAATATTTCATTCGATCTGAGCTGCGAAGCCATGTCCTTCCATTTATCAGTGTTTCAGTCAAAGCAGCCTCCTACCTTGTAATAGACAATACACTCATAGACCGCTCCTGATCAAATCAGTAGGTTTTGCAGTGGCCTCAGAGCAATGCAATCTACATCTCACCCAAAAGCAGCCTTATCTTTGGCTCCATCTGAGTCGCCTCAGCACTTAAAGAGCAACATCGACATCAAAATTCTGGCTGGCAGACAATCGTGCAACAACTTCGTGCAATCCCAAGGAAGCACTTCATGCAGCTTAAATTTGCTTATATCTCACAATTAGTTTATTTTCATTCTCTTCAGTAGACCTCTGCTCGCTACAACAGGCCACTGCCCACACTGACGGCAGTCCTCTGCACACTGTTACAGATCACTGCTTCAGCAGATCTCTGCTCTCAAGCTTCCACTTCCATCCACCGTCATTCTATTTCTACACATATTTGCCACAATATTATAGATCGGCAGATTTCTGCCAGATGGTTCCCACAGCATCTCCAGCACCTCTCTAAGTTCCACAATACCAGCACCTAATGTTCCTGTCTTCAACCATCTTCAGTCTTCTAGAAATTACATGTCTGCTGCCCTAGCTCCATCAACAAGATCATCCTACTGTACAGACTGGTCTTCTTTCTCCTCCTTCTGCACAAAAAAATAAATAAAATGAAAATTCAGCCAGTTCCATTTAATCAAGACTGGATCTTAGCCTTTATCGTCCACTCACAAGACATTCTACACCTCTCCGCTTCTACAATCAAGTCCTATATATCTCCGGAATCCAGTTCTATTACCATCTCATGTCAGTGTCCTCTCTGATTCTTCTAGCCATTCCAGCAGTCTGCCTGATGCTCCGTGGCATATCGAAGAGCTCCCCTCCTGCTTCCGCATCTCGGCTTCCCATATATTTGGATATTCTACTGCTGCTCATGTCAATCTTGCGAAAAGGCTGTTTCAACCCCTTTGACGATCTCCTCACAGAAGTCATGTGCTTAACTGCTTTCTTAGGATTCCTCAGATGCTCCGAATATACAGTTCCATCTCTCTCCAGCTTCCTTTCTCTCAGCATCCGTTCCAGTGACATCTCCTTAGTTCCAGATACATCTACTGCAAGAAGCTTTTCCTCATGACGGATCCTTTGTTCATTACTTCCTCCCATACAGTAGTTACAGGACATTGGTTCTCAACTCACCTTGCCTCTCTCATCTCCAAAGCAGGCCTTGCTCCTCAGTTCTACACTGCTCACTACACTACACTCCTTTAGAATCGGAGTAGCCACCTCAGCAGCAAAAGCCAACATTAATCAGCATCTAATTAAGAGCCTAGGGCGCTGGTCCTCCTCAGCATCAGAATCAAAAACCTGATCCGCCGGGTCCGCCAGAAATTCCCCCTTAATGAGGGGGATTCTTTTGTCCAACAACTAATCCATCTTGTTTATCTAGTATGTCTTTTTCCTCCTTCATAAATGTTATGCATTGGCACGTGAACTATTGTTTGTTCCACGGGTGTGGGGTTCTGCGGGGAGTTGTGGGTCCAACCTATGGGGGTAAGTGAGGCTCACTTCCCTGACCTCTATGGCGGCCGCCATCCATGCCTTCTCTGAGGGGGGGTTCTCACCACATGAATCAGGGGACCCAGAGCCACAAAAGCTATCCTTTAGCAGCTCCCTCTTAATCTTCCTTGAACTGAGACTGGGCTCCCTCTTCTGTCATTCCTTTTGCAGGTTCTTCAGTGCAAGAGCCTATTCCTCCTATACGACTGCTGCTCCGCAGAGGCTGTCGCGGGCTCCACTGAGCCAATCTATCTTAGGTGTTTTCTGGTTCCCGAGGTTGCTGAACAGCCAGCCTTCAAGGCCACTCCTTCTCCTCTGGCCAAGAAGGCTCCTGCCGGTCGGGAACCTCTTTCCTTTCCTATCCTATCCCCTGAGGTCACTCCTCAAACTACCTCTCCAAGTAATGATCTTTTACTCCAGGCCCGGCTCTCGTCCCAGTATAAATAGAAATAATGGAAAAACAACATAGTGTTACATTTAAAGTTTAATACACTGTAGATTTAATACAATACAATGTTCTATCTCTTGTTCGTGTATATTTTGCTGCAATCAAGACATGGCCTAACAACTACTGTGCTGCATAACAATGCTAGCATTTAAAATGTCTTGCTTTCGCAAACATTTCACGTTTTACAGTGTGTGTCTTGCGGCTCTCGATCATATGGAAATTTTGGCAGGGTCAGGAAGTTTGGCCACCCCTGCTATATGTGAAGAAATGTATATACTTACAAATGTGTGCCTGTTATACACTAAGTATGCTGTCTTATTTTTTTCAGATACCAGACCATGCTGGACTGTTGGCTTGGGAACCCTAAGGACAGACCCACATTCACTGAGTTAGTGGAACATTTAGGAAACTTACTTCAAGCAAACGCTGAACAGGTAACAGCTACATTATGCTTATTGTAACAAAAATATATTGTATATCCCCTTTTATTTATATGCCTTAATTATTTGGCTAATTTTGCTATATCAATTAGATCATTAAATTAAACTGTTTTATGATGTTGGATTAATGTCCAATTTTGAGTTTGTTGGCAGAAAGAGGAAAGAGGTTTTTATTCTGCAATAGAACTGGATTGTAAGTTTCAGGGTGGTATTATTAAGATATGGGGACCTGAAAAGACCCAATTTACAAGTATTTTATTCTTTTTTAGAAGTACAGTAGTCTTTATGTATAGGAACACCTCCTAAGAGAACACTTGGGCTTAGGGAACAACCTTGTGGTGAAACAGAATTTTCTCACTGTAATTGCTCTGCCTAAAGGAACAGGAACTCTGCTTAAAAGAACACCTTTTTAGACCGATAGCGATTTGTTGCTAACCGATTTCAAACTGATACAGTACTGTTTTGTAACCTGATAACTCATCATCATCAAATTCAAATGGTTTATTAAATTTTTTCAACACTGACTCGTCATCATGAGAGTAATCTAGAACTGCATTTTTTAATGTGTGCAGGGGTGCTGTTGTTAATTTAGTTTGTCAGTTAGTTTATTAGCATTAGTTTATTATTATAGTTTATTTACATATGCTTGCCTATTGTTTATTTCTTACTTACTCTGTTAATTTCTTATGTTGATGAACGTGTGTCACGACATAAGTCATAAATACATTTTTATGTATTGATTCATATTGTGATTGGCAGTGGCATATTGTGTCCGGTGGTCAATTCTGTCTTAAGCTGCAACCACACTGGACGCAAATGACGCTAGCGAGCAAAGCCGCCAAATGTCAGTTCGCACCAGACCTGGAAATGATGTAAAAGACTGCAGACAGCTGGACAACAGTAGTATAGTTGAATTGATATTTTCAACAAAATTTGTTATACATTTATATATACAACTTACTGCAATCTCAATTGTGTTTCTTTACAAATTCCTTCATTGATCTTTTTTATTAACTTGTTTAAGTATTTTAAAGTGCAACTTTATTATTATTATTATTATTATTATTATTATTATTATTATTATTATTATTATTATTATTATTATATTATCCGCAAGTCACCACTTACCTTGTGTTACTACTGATGCTGTTCTGTAAATCTATTTTTCTACTTTATTGTAAACTCTATTGAATACTGTGATGCATCAGATCATGGGTGAGTGTTTGAGCTGTCTCTGACTTGATTTATTTTCTGACTTCATTTATTTATGAATAATTATAGACAGAACAAGGTCGTGTGCCATGGCAAGACGCAAGACTTTTATTTAGTTTTTTCTTTTAAAACAGTCCGGTGAACAGATATGGCTCATAATCTTCAAAACTGTGAGCTTGGTAATATTGGGATGTGTCACACAGAGTACAAACGTGTTGCTGGCTTTGTTTTACAAAGTATAGAATAGTAGGACCTCAATAATATGTGTGTTTGTTTGGTGACTCTCTTTATGCATACAATAAGTTCAATTTATGCATATGTAAAGACATTCTTCTTGTCACAGATTTGTGCCACAGAACAATTTAGTGAACAAAACGTTGTTTATCATAAAAGAAACAAACCAAAAAACCCATAGTTTAAAATTAGGTCACATATTCAAGTTGTGTGAGTGCGGGTCCTTTTTTATGTCATTTTTAAAAGCCAGCAAAAGTGCACATTTTTCATTTAAATTCTGGATATATAGACTGCATAACTGGAAAGAAAATGTCTCGGTGCTGCTAAAGGCACCACCTGCAAACCATGACTACTGGTACTACAGAAAATGATTAACTTGTTTTGAGGTGTGACATGTTTCAAGGGTGTTAACCTTGCTTCCGATTGGTCAGTTTCATTCTAGTCGCGCCACTAAAAAAAAAAAAAAAAAAAAAAAATAGAAACAGATTCTGTTTTAGCAACGCAACATTTTCTCAAAGCGGCGTCGCTTGCATCGCTCGCTGGTGGTTTGGATACTCCCATTTGACTGCAATGACTTCTAAATTATTCGCTCGCATTGCTTGCGTCCAGTGTTCAGCTTTAGAGAACTCTGCAGCTAAGAGAACTCTTTGCTTGCTTCCCAAGGGGCGTTCTTTTAGCCGGGGACTACTGTATAGTGCTCCCCCTTTATATTGATATAGAATGATATAGACTATACTGTGATAATGAGAATGAAACTGCTAGTGGTGTGGCATTATGTAGCAAATGGTAGCCACAACCATGCCACTTATCACCTGCTCCACGGTATAAAAGGTTCTTATAAGGGGCAGCACTGTAGTTGTTTTGATTTGGTAGTGCAACAAATAACAGTTTTCTAAAGGATTTATTTGTAAATTATACCACAAATTTATACCACAAACACAACCACAGATCAATGTATGTCTTGCAACTTTTTTATTTAAACATTGTTTTTGTTTTACTTATAAGTTGTCTTTTAGGTAGTTTGAAAAAGAGATTAATGTCATGCTTATGTCTTTGGGTATATTATAGGACGGGAAAGACTATATTCCTCTGACCACGTCACTGAACTTAGAGGAGGATTCTGGTCTTTCGCTCCCCACATCACCTGCTTCCTGCATTGCAGAAGAAGAATGTTGTGACCCAAAATTCCACTATGACAATGCTCCAGGGCTTAGGTATGTACATCAGCTTACAATCAAGTCAGGCTTACACAGTGTGAAGGGCACTGAACAAGGAAGGGAACAAAGGCAGCTTAGATGTGTGTGTTTAAGTTGGAGGATCAAAATTACCATAATAATATATTGAACAAATACTGCCCCCCTCAGACACAGAATAAACGTGTTGCATGTTCAGCTTAATAAAGCAAACAATTGCTTGTGAAAAGAAATTGATTAAATGAGTTCAAATGTATTTTCTGGTGAAACTAATAAGTAAGGTTGAATATTTTCTAGAATAGCAGTGGTCACTCACTGTGCAACACATTTTCAAAAAAGCGTACTTCGTCCATTGTTGATGTAGAGAGCTCATATCAAGTGAATCGTTTTGTTTGCTTGATATCGAGCAATATGATTTAGTCCCGTTATTCTAGATGGCTTTACTAGCAATTATGCATGTGAAGAGACATTTTTAAATTAATATTCTGACAAAATAAAATGCCAACAGGGAAATGTTTATTCAAGGTGAAAAACTGCACTATCCTTTTTGTTGTTGTTTCTGTAGCAGGTACGAACATGGGGGTAAGAGGACAAGTAGGCCAGTGAGTGTGAAAACCTTTGAGGATGTCCCTGTAGAACAAACAGTCACTGTAAGTCTGGCTTTGTTTTTTTTTTATACTTTCCATTTTGCAAGAGGCTGTAGGTCTTGGGTTCAGTTGCCATCTGTGAGTTTTGGATTTAAAAAAATGATTCAAAGATGGAAGCCCGGGGGGGTGGCGTGAGAGAGAGGGTTAAATGCTCTTGTACATGTCCATGGTAGGCCAGGAACTGGGCAGGGGATTCTCTTCTACCAAGTGATTTGTGTACACTACAGAGAGACAAATGTCAGGCATGTTGCTAAAAGATTGTTAAATCAACAGGATAATCAGACAGACAGTGGAATGATTCTTTCATCTGAGGAACTGAAAACTCTGGATAACCAGCAGAACCAAAAGCTGACCTTTAGGTGAGTGCAGACTATCAAACAGATTTTTGTCCTGGGAGTCAAGGATACCCATGCAGTCATTCAAAAGATACTGTTTATTATGCAAACCTATATACAAATGATTTCATATAATCGTTTCAGCTAGTGTCTTGACTTTGTTGATGAATGTTTCACTTCAAAATTGTATTTATACTGTACTGGCTACTGTAAAAAAAATAGTTGTTAGAGATTAAATGGAAATAACATTGCAAAACTGTTAAATGGAATCATATAGGTTATATATAACATTATAATAATGAGCCAACTCATTATTATAACTGTAACAGTTTGTTTATGTACATAGATTTGTGTTAAAAGTGGGAGAGTAGATTCAGTGACCAACCGTCATTCCTAAAATTCTGTTCCTTCCACAGCCCCATTGTTCCCTGCAAGAGCAAAGAATCTGTGGCATCGGAAACCTCTAACCAGACGAGTGGCTACCAGTCAGGATACCACTCTGACGACACCGACACAGCCATGTACACTAATGATGAGACAGAATTCTTACACAAGCAGGAAGCTCTTAAATCCGGCTGCGTGCAGCCTGTGCAGTACAACCATGTCATTCGCTACAGCGCGCCTCCGGTGTAGAAGGAACAGAATAATCAGGGGGCCCTGCTGCATAGCCTGCTCGCTGTAGTCTTTTGAAAGACATTGCAAAGGACGATGAACTGTTGCCACTTGGTGTCTTATGAACTGCATAAAAACATTTGTGCGTGCAGATGGATCTGTGCAAGTCTTCCAATTCCAGGCTCATAAGGGCTAAAGACTGTAAAGAAGAATAACAGTGTGTTTCTACTTTTTTTTTTTTTTTTTTTTGTATTTCCATCAGCAAAATAAGCTGTGCAAACCTCACAGCAATAGAGCACTATTTTTTTCTCATTGATTTTGTTTGTAAGAAATTATTTAACATGTTTGTATTCCAAAATTCAGAACGGGTCTATTACAGGAATATCTTACACTAAAGTACACAACATCCCCTAAGGTTTGCTTCTGACTGAATCTGGAGATCTAGAAGCATTAAGTAGTAGAAAACACTGAATTTATCAATGCATTTTCTGTACATTTTTCTTTTTCTTCTTCTTATTATTATAAATAGAACTGCAGCTTTGTAGCATATGACAATGTATGTTTTTGGGTGATGCATAATCTGGCACATATTTATATAGCAATATGTTGACTGTTTTCTTAATAAATAATATATTATGTGACAAAACTAAGTATATGCACAATATTGTATATATGTTTAATTTTTCATGTGCTTAGAAATGCATTAGTGTTGTTTGGATCAAATGTTTACTTTTTATGTAAAAAAGAAGGATAATAAGAAACTGAAAATACAAAAGGGCACATTTATCCATAACTGGGCAATTTGGGGACTTTAGTCTAATAAAAACTGTTAACTGAAAAGTAATATATTTTAAAAGTACATACTTCATGACTAGTGTTCTGCATTTTCAGTTTTTACCTTTAAAAAAAAGAGTTTATTTTATATATATTAAAACAGGGATAAAATCGGTAATTGAAACATTGATAAGAATCGGGGGTGGAGAGAATTTAAGTATACACACTTTACAAGTGGAATATGATGCATAGCAGTTCTGGTTTCTGATTGTTTAATGTCCCTGGCATGTATGTTGAAGCAGAATCTGTGCAAGTCAAAGCCACATCCCAGGTTATCTGGTACTTTGCAAATGTTTGGTCAGTCGATGTGCTGACGGAAATAGGAGAAGGTGATACAGATACAGAAGGTGTGAACATGACATCAGCACAAAACAAACCAGGTTTATTCGCCTTGAAATCATAAAAAGAAAAGAAAATTAACAGAACTGGGCAGTGCAAGCCATCGGGAGACCCCTCAAAAATAACACTGGACATTTCCATCATTGCGTTCCATAAGTTTACCAACTATAGCAGGGGTTCTCAAACTCGGTCCTGGGGACCCCCTGTGGCTGCTGGTTTTCATTCCAACCGAGATCTCAATTACTTAATTAGACCCTTAATTAAACTGATAATTTGCTTAATTAGACCTTTTTACTTGTTTTCAGCTCTTAAACAAATGCAGTTCAAGTTACTTATAAAATGTTATAGCTATGTTAGAATGTTAGAAGTATAGATTAAATATTGATTATATTATATTATTATAGAGATTAAATATAGATTTTATTATATAAATGACATTTAATAGATAAAAGTGTAAGGTACTGCACACAGGCAATAAAAATGTGCATTATAAATATCAAATGGGAAATACTGAAATTGAAAAAGGAATCTATGAAAAAGACCTAGGAGTTTATGTTGACTCAGAAATGTCTTCGTCTATACAATGTGAGGAAGCTAGAAAAAAGGCCAACGATACTCAGATATATAGTGAAAAGAGTTGAATTTATATCAAAGGAAGTAATGTTAAAACTTTATGATGCATTAGTAAGACCTCATCTAGAATATTGTGTTCCGTTCTTGTCACCTTGCTACAAAAAGGATATTGCTGCTCTAAAAGGAGTGCAAAGAAGAGTGACCAGAATTATTCCAGGTTTAAAAGGCATGTCATATGCAGACAGGCTGAAGAATTAAATCTTTTCAGTCTTGAACAAAGTAGACTACTCAGCGATCTGATTCAAGCTTTTGAAATTCTAAAAAGTATTGACAATGTCGACACAGAATTGTGAGGGTCTGGAACCAACTTCCCAGTAATGTTGTTGAAGCTGACACCCTGGGATCTTTCAAGAAGCTGCTTGATGAGATTCTGGGAACAATAAGCTACTAATAACCAAACGAGCAAGATGGGCCGAATGGCCTCCTCTCGTTTGTAAACTTACTTATGTTCTTTTGAGTATTGCAATTTTCTATGTGATCCTCAGTCACCAGGCATTTTTTCAACAGCTCCTGGATACAACATATATGGCAAATATTTTTCAGGATTCAGGAAGGGTCGGTGAACAGAATCCTCAAGTTCTCGATTGTTTCATTGAGCAGGTATACATGGAAATAATACTGAACCCACATCAATGACAGGTTTGTAGATCAAAAACAAAAACAAAAATGTTTGGGAGAAATACTATTTAATCAATAGAAAGATGTGTGTTTTGTTTCAGGAAGGGCAGCCAGGCCTCCAGTGTGAGAACATTTGACACTGATTATGTCCTATGGGACCTTCTCTAAGTTGCTGGGTTGGATTTGTGTGGGAAGATAAACATCTGTCTGCTCCAGTTAAGAGGCAGTTAATAGTGTTTGGAAAACAAAGTCTAACTTTACTAACTGATAAATAGTACTTTAGTAACTGTTAAAAAAAAAAAAAAAAAAACCCCCCAGAGACATGGACTTGTTTTTTAATAATGTGATGCTGGAAACAACTCAAAAATACATTTTTAATATGTATAGCACTAGAATTGCTAAGCTTTTTAAAAGCAAAAAAAATATTAAAATAAGTTTTTTTATATTTACATCTAGGCTGCACTGGAGTAAAAACTTACTACTTTTTTTGTTAGATAGGTTGAAGCATTGCTGGTAAACTCACAAAATAGGTCAGTTGCACCAGATACACGAAATTATACAGCGCTCCACATAAACTGCATAAAGGGTGTTTTACACACTGAAGAAATATGAATTACTTATGATATATAAGGCATATACCACGACGGGCCGTGTGGTTCCCATGATATATACCACGCCTGGTGTGGAGCTCAAAATATGTTTCTGTTAGTTGTCGGACACCCTCACATCCAAATCGTGCCAGATTAAGTTGATGATCTAACCAGACTTTACGTACCAATTCGACCACAGTGTCAGGGGACAGTATCTTAGTTTCCCGCAGACGCTTAAAATCCAGGCTGGTAATTCGGGGGGGGTCATGTCTGGCCTTGTCGTTATCTGCTTTTCTAAGGGATTTCCTGACTGACAGGAATACATTATTGCTGGTTTTAAACACGCTGTCAGCAGAGATGTTAAAACTTCCACTGTTAAAATACTGTATGTATTTAGTCCAGCTCAGCATAAAATACATGTGTATAAACCTAGAGACTGAATACTGGTCCTTAGCTGAACTTCTTGCACTGGCATAAAATCCCTTTATGTTGTTGAGATTTATTGGACTTGTTTCCATAAAATGAATGTCCATATTTGTTTCTTTAATAAGTACATTAACCAGCCCATGTTGTAGTTTTTTTTTCTTCAGTCTTTGTTTTCTTCTATTTTATTTAGCTGTTCCTCAACTGTTGTGTCTGTTCTTGCTGGTGTAATTATTTTATTTATTTATTATTTTTTTTTTCAGATGAACTGCTGCCTTCCCTCAGAAAGTTGGTTTTGTACCAGTTATGTGGATTTTTATCCCCAAATACATTAAAGGAAATAAGTGAAATGCAACTCATTTTTGGCAGTGGTTTTGTAACTAATAACAAATAAAATGGCAGTTTGTCATGGCATTTAGAATGTAGTGGTGCGTAGTGATTTATTCAGTGTGAAGCGGCTCATTAGTATACAAGCCATGGTATACGCTATATATACACACGGTCATGTGATGCTGTTTAACCAATCAGAGGTGGCTATCTTTCCAAGCGTGTTATAATTAAATGTAATGCGTAACTCATCTCAACGTCAATTATGAATACTGAATGCTGTAGCTAGAGAAATGGTGGGACAGTTTGTAGCCTTCCAGAGAATTCCCCAAAACACACAACCAATAAATCTTGGTTTTCAATAAAAAAATAAATTAAAAAAAGAAAGAAATGGTTGAATCCACTCACTTGCAATGCGTGTTTGTGACTGGTGAATTAGCGACTGGATTCTTGACTTTGGATTCTGGCTTTCTCTGTACCGTCATAGTCCCTCTCAGCCTAATCTACCAATTTACTTATCTGTCAACCACATTTTTTGGATATACTCATCAACTTGTATTGACAATGTCTAGTTGCAGACACCTTAGTCTATATAAATATTTTAAGAACTCCTGTATTTCAAATGAAAACTGTATTACTCTGCTATATTTGAATTAAACATACTGTTGCATTGCATGGAAATGAAGGAGGCTCACACAGGATATCCAGGTTCTCGATTTTCTGGTTTAATAAGCCGGGAGCCTACACTGGACATGTTTTACCAACCAGTGGTACAATTACAACTGAGCAGTGTAGTGCTATTCAGACTGTGACAAAATAATAAAAATAAAATAAAAGCAAGTCCCAAAACAATGTTGCGGGCGTGTGCTACAGCCCCTAAATGCACTCTGGTCCTTTCCAATCTCGCTTCTCTTGCTTTTTCCCGTGGTTTCTTCTGCTCTTTTTCTTTCGCTTTCTCTTGCTCTCCAGCTGGTGTCTCTCTTTGCGCAGCTCAGCAGCAGCAGTCTGCTACTTATTTATGTGTCTTATTTATGTAACCCTCGGTGCACCAGCCACCAATCCCAAGCAGACAAGGCTTCCTGTTCTTGATCCCCTGAAGTTGCAACATCTTATGATTCTGCCAACACTTGCAACTGGGGACACTGGCGCGGCAAGACGAGCCCCTGATTGGTGGCAATTCTCCCATCTCTGAAGTCCCTGAACACCTGCTGCACTGAGATGTTGACCATGGGCCAGAGCCTTCCCGAACAAGGTTACAGCAGACCCAGGGTCGTTACACAGCTCCTGAGCTATCCTGTGGGTGGTAACTAAATCCAATAGACCACCTCCTCGATTCACTCCAAGACCTGGCAAGGTCCTAGCCAGTGGCGGTCCAGCTTGGGGCAGTGGCCCCACTTCCATCGAGGGCTGTACACCCAGACAAGCTCCCCTGCTGTGAAGTGCATTCCTCTTGCCCTGGTATCGTAGTTCCTCTTCTGCCTGCAGCTCGCAACCTGTAACTGGTGGACCAACTCCAAGCAGTCCTGCATCCAGTCCTGTACGGAGGAGAATGAGGGGCATTTGGGCATCCCAGCACGTGTTGGTGAATGTCGGTGGTGATGGCAAGCTGTACCACGAGATTGCAGTTAAAAGACTCGACCAAACCATCACTCTGCAGGTGAAGGGAGATCATTCGTACCTTGCTGATGCCACAAACACCCTTCATTCAAAGTTTCACCCCTGGTCACTGTGGAGCTCCTGGGGGACCCCGGATTGGCTGTAGTCAGGCAGTGCATAAATTTCAGGCCACTTGGTAAAGTAGTTGAGGGCTATTAGAACGTATCGGTTCCCCTTGTCTGAGCGGGGTAACAGGGGGGGGGGGGTGCTGGGGGGGGGGGGGGGGGGGGGGGGGGGGTGTGACCAATCCGTGGGTAATTTTCATCCTCAGTAAAACCCTTGTCGCACCCGTTGCAGGATTTTAGTGATCCCAAAGTGCCCGGAGCCGGGGTGTGCCACAGTGGGCCTTCAGCACATCTCCCCACATTACCTGAGGGACCAACACCTGCCACATCACCTCTCCAGTAGCTGGCTCCTTCCATTGACACTGCAGAACCCCAGAATGAATGTCCAGTCCAGGCTAGTACAATTACAGGCTCTTCATCACTGGGGACTGCAGTGCCACTTCTTCCCAGGAGGGCCACCGCTGGTCCACCAGCCACTGTAGGACAGGCTGAATGTCAGGAACCTTTCCCTGCCATTGCCTCCACTCTTCAGCCCTGACTGTGGTCGTCTCCTGACAAGCGACTGCCCCGCCCCCACTTACTGATGCCTCCTGACTTGATTCTGGGTCATGGCCATCTCCTGTCTCGGTCTTTATCAACTCCCTCTCCCGGGCCTCCCTCTTCAGTGAGTGGCTGCATTCCTCTGTGACGCAGGGGCAGAGGGCCAGGGTGTCTGCACTGGCATGGCAAGCCCTAGCCTGGTGCTGGATCTTGAAGTGGAAGGGCTGGAGCTGCTCAGTCCAACGGGTGACCTGCCCCTCTAGCTCCTTGATGGTCAGGAGCTACTGCAGCACTGCATGGTCTGTCTGGATGATAAAGGGAAGACCACACAAGTAGTTCCGGAAGTGCCGGACCGCCGTGACCACCCCTAGTAGCTCTCTTCGGGTTATGCAGTACCACCACCCTGCCTTGTTGAGGAACCGGCTGTAGTAAATCACCACCCTCTTACGATTGGGCCATTCCTGGCACAACGCAGCTCTGATCCCCTCATTGCTGGCATCTGTGTCATCGGGGACTGTCAGTGCCTCCCAGAAGAACCGCCTCCTCTTGTACTGGGATGTGGCAGATATCCAACCACAGAGGTCCTCCCCATGACAACGGTAGGCCCTGTTGGAACTGTGGCGCTGTCAACTACTTGTGGGAGGAGTGGAGCCACTCCCCAGGCTGTACTGTTGGGCTTGCCTGGCTGATGGTGGCTGTAGTGGCGGTGGCTGTAGTGGCAGTGGCTGTAATAGTGGCGCCGTGCAGGGTGAGGTGGTGCTGTCTGGGGGGAAGTTGCCTCTCTGGTGTTAAACTTTCAAAACAGTTTAGCACCAATTTTCTAAATGTTTTGCACCCCTGCAACACCTGTACATCACACAGGCTCTTACATTGTTGAAACTCACCCCTTGTACTCCGTCAATCAGTGGCTGTTCCAGTCCTCCTCCCCCCGGCTCTTTCCCATGCTAGGGAGAGGTCAGCTCCAGTGTAAAGTTGCACCCATATACACTTATGGGGGAGCCAGTCTCTGCAACAAGAAGTCCAGGTGCTCACTCATGTGTACTGACACAGGGGCAGCACCCACAAAATCCCAGTGCACTGTCCCAACACAGTTCTGCATGGTGCAAACTGGAGCTCAAGGTCTTGCAAAGTCCAGTGCACTTCCTAAATAGTCCCACAACACAAATTAGGTGCTGCTCAGCATTCCGTCTGTGCTCAACATTACAATGTTATTGTTTCTATAGAAATATATAGCATGTTTGTTATGTTTTGTTATGTATATTCCATCTGCAGGGTTGGAATAAAAAATAGTTCTGTTTCTGTGTTTATTTGCTTCCCAGCCATATTGTTTGTAGTCAATAAAGCAAATAAGAATAACTGTTTTCGTTTTTATTGTAAGACCATATTTTTATACAGTAGTTCAGAGTACAGTTAAATTACAGTTAAAATGTAAAGTTGTAGCTAATACATACCCCATAGGTTAGCATTAAAGTATGTAGAGTACTTATTGAAATGACTTCAGGGCATTTTACTAAATTATGATGCAAGTTTAATGATAATTACGTATAATAATTACTTAATGTTACTTCTGGAATTTCTTAATACATTGCACTCAATACAAAGTGTTCCTATTTGTGAACAATGGGCACTAATATAACATTTTTTTTTATTTTTGTTTTACTCTAATTAGCTTAACAGCAGTGTCAAAATTTCCCTCATCATTTACGGAAGATTAACTTTCTGTTTTCTTGAAGCACTTTAAGGACCACACTATAGTTAATTCTCAAAAACGGAATTTCTGGCTCCTTAAATAATCATTTCTTCTCTACAAAAAGAGCCTGGAGTCAATTCAATTGATCTTAAATTTGGCTGGTCATTATACTGGCATCCTTTACCCTAAATATGACTGTGGCTTTTGTTATATTTAACAGGCAGAAATACATTAAAGAGACTCACTTACACTGTTAAATGTTGGATTTTCGTAACCTTGGAAGACACATTTTATATAAGTAGCAGTATTTAGATCTGCTCCTGTTTGTATAAACTGAATAGACCCCCTTCATGTGTGCATCTTGTATAGGAATCTACTACAGTATGTTTTCAACCAAAGCTTTCAGTTACTTTTCACATCCTTATTCTGTGCTTTTACAGCACCCAGCTTCACAGTGATGTACATTGTTTTTAGGATGCTGACCTGTCCAAGCACCGCCTGGCCTTTCCAAGGTTCATAGGTAAAATCTGGGTCTGAGTTGTATGTCACCTTCAGGAGCATGCAAAAAGGCAGCAGGTAAATGTACATTGCTTTCCCCACACTATCTAACAAAGGATTACTGCCATTTACCAGGTACGATTAAGTACAGGTTATGAAAAATAGTTTAACGAATTGAGAATTGATACCAGTTTTAATGCAGCACTCCCTACTGCAGACCAGGCTGTGCATTGCTAAAATGTGGTATGAATGTTGTCATGGTATAGGGAACAAAACCAAAAAATGTCAAGAAATGTAACGTGCATGGAGGTAGCAGCAGGGCTGGTAGGTGACGTAATCACACACAGGGACATAAGCCTCCTTGCAAAGGAGCCGGCTCTTTTGTACAGCGGTATTGGTGCTATGCTTTAGTGCGAGAGGTCCTGGGTTTACACCTGCCCCCCCTCCTGTGTGTGGATCGCCTTGCGTTGTGTGTGATGCGCCTGCCTGCGTTGATCTATTTCACTATAATATGTTTTCAGAAAGAATTTTTTTTCTAAATTATTTGAAAGTTCTGTCCATCTAATGTTCTAATCCAGAGTAGAAAGACAGTTACTAAGATAGTAGATGACTGCATTTATACAGTGTGTTTGCAAATAAAGTTACTGAATTTGGAGGACAAATGATTTGACATCTGCCACCCGTTAATATTTAAAACAATGATCCTTAGTGTGCTTTTATACATTGTTAATTTAACACGTTATTCTAATGATAATGCCCACATAGTGCCCCAATCCAGCTGCAATTTCCTAGTGGGTTTAATAAAAACATATTTATACCAAACCCTTAATTGCTCGCATTAGCATGTCCAAGCCCATATAGTGGTAAGACCTTACCTACAATCCAGATACAATTGATCTTCAATGCGATAATTGAAAAAAAAAAATTAGATTTTTATTTTGAATTTTACTTTTCATTGTCCTTTAGCAGGCTTTCTCAGGCATGTACAAACAATGAGTCCATTGTTCCTTATCCAAAGCATTAGTCAAATCCTAATCTCCCTGGCGTCAAAAACAGAAATGAGTATTATCTGACCATGCTTGTAAAACATTGATTAAGAATTTCCTTTGAGTATCCCTGAACTACCTTTCCTTCTGTTCAAGACACCCTGATCCAGCCACAGGTAACTATTAGATCAGTTTTACTGTGAGCGCTGGCTCCTGACTGGCTGAGAGGTGCACGTGATAGGATCAGATGATAAAGCAACACGCTAAATAGATTGGCTCCATTTTCTTTGCCATTAAAGATAATTGTTTCAATGCCCCTGTCTTATCAGGCAGCAGTCATGGTTTCTTTTAAGTAAAACTCCTAGTCTAGCTGAACTTCAAATGTGTCTCAAGGCTACACAAAACAAAACTTATTTTGTAGTTTATTATTAATGTTAACAACTGGAAGGGCGGAATTATACACTGACTTTAAAGGGGTAATATAAAGAAGTATTTAAAAATCGCCTTTTTCTTCTTGTTAGCATTATAACATTTTCCCTTATTGTTTTGCAAAGGATCTTTTTGTTTTCTTTACTTCTGAGTGAAGTCCATTTACCCTGCCACAGCAGTATGACTTCACGTCCTGTGATGGATCCACACCCCATGAACATCGACTTGTTGTTTATTCAGAAATCATTTTGTTGATAAAATTATTTTACAGTGCACTGTATAAAAATTGAGTTTATTTTATAGTGTTTCATAGAAGTTAAGTCATACTGTTCTCAAGCCTCACTAGAAAAGAATGTACTATATTTAGAATCCATCGCCATGCAGCTGTTTAATGGAACACCTCCTTTCTGGTGTTGGAGGTTCCTTTAGGAAACATTCAATAGTAAGTATTGACTGAGGAGAAATGATTGTAATTACAGTGGCTCTCAAAAGCATTCACCCCCCCCTTGGACTTTTTCACATTTTATTGTGTTACAACATGGAATCAAAATGGATTTAATTAGGAGTTTTTGCAACTGATCAGCACAAAAAAAGTCCATAATGTCAAAGTGAAAAATAAGATCTACAAATTGTTCTAAATTAATTACAAATATAAAACAGAAAATAATTGATTGCACAAGTATTCACCCCTTTTGCTATGACACACCTAAATAAGCTCTGGTGCAACCAATTGTCTTTATAAGTCACATAGTTAGTTGAATGTAGTCCACCTGTGTGCAATTAAGGTGTTTCACATGATTTCAGGTTAAATACACCTGTCTCTTGGAGGTCCCACAGTTGGTTAGTACATTTCCTAACAAAAACTACACCATGAAGACAAAGGAACATTCAAAGCAAATCCAGAATAAGGTTATTCAAAAGCACCAATCAGGGGTAGGATATAAGAACATTTCCAAGGCATTGAATATCCCCCGGGCACAGTAAAGTCCATGTGAAAGTCCAACTGTGAATCTATCTAGAACAGGCCATCCTCATAAACTGAGTATCCGGGCGAGAAGGGCACTAGTCAAGGAGGCCACCAAGAGGCCTATGGCAACTCTAAAGGAGTTACAGCCTTCCACGACTGAGCTGGGAGACACTGTGCATATGGTAACAATAGCCCGGGTGCTTCACAAAACTGGCCTTTATGGGAGAGTGGCAAAAAGAAAGCTATTGTTGAAAAAATCTCACATCAAATCTCAGCTAGAGTTTGCCAGAAGGCATGTGGGTGACTCTGAGACCAAGTGGAAGAAGATTCTATTGTCTGATGAGACCAAAATAGAGCTTTTTGGCCTCAATGCTAAGCGCTATGTTTGGCGCAAGCCTAACACCGCACATCATCCGGAGAACACCATCCCTACCATGAAGCATGGTGGTGGCAGCATCATGCTATGGGGATGCTTCTCTGTGTCAGGGCCTGGAAAGCTTGTGAAGATAGAGGGCAAAATGGCCAGCAAAGTACAGAGAAATCCTGGAGGAAAACCTGCTGAAGTCTGCAAGAGACCTGGGACTTGGGAGAATATTTTTCTTCCAGCAGGACAATTACCCCAAACATACAGCCAAAGCCACGCTGGAGTGGCTTAAAAACAAAAAGGTCAATGTCCTGGAGTGGCCCAGTCAAAGCCCAGACCTCAATCCTATTTGAGAATATGTGGAAAATTGCTGTTCGCTAAAGGTCCCCATCCAGCTTGACGAAGCTTGAGCAATTTTGCAAAGAAGAATGGACAAAAACTGCAGTGTCCAGATGTGCAAAGCTGGTAATTGCTGCCAAAGGTGCCTCTACCAAACATTGACTCAAGAGGATGAATACTTATGTAATCAATTATTTTCTGTTTTGTATTTGTAATTAATTTAGAACAATTTGTAGATTTTATTTTTCATTTTGACATTATGAACTTTTTGTGCTGTTCAGTGGCAAAAACTTCTAATTAAATAAATTTTGATTCCATGTTGTAACACAATAAAATGTGGAAAAGTCCAAGGGAGGTGAATACTTTTGTGAGCCACTGTATAGAATCACAGTTGGCTACTTTAAGTAGCTTTGAGTTTCCTTATCCTTTAAATGGATTAAACATATCTATTTTCTAAATATAGTGCAATAGAAGGGGTCTTTCAGGCAGAGTGATAGAAAGAAGTTTATTACCAGCACACATGGCCGCCTTCGGCCACCTCCCCCTCTAAAATACAACCCCCCTCCTCTCATATTTGTCTTTCTCCCATGGATCCTTGGGGGTGGGTTGGTGATCGGGACTGTGGTGGAGGTCTCTTCACCTCCTCCTTCTTCTGCCAGGATGTCCTCAATGCTGGCAGCGGAAATGATGACAGCTGTACGGGGCACTCTAGCAGTTGAAATCCTGATAGTGGCAATACTGACAGAGAAAGTGCTGGCTCCTCCAGATGTGCAGCCAGCAGTGGCAACACTGGCAGCGGCAATGCTGACAGCGGTGTTGGGTACTCCATCTGGGGCAACGTGGGCACTGGAGACAGCAGGGTTTCTCCCTATGGCGCTGGAGACAGTGGGTCTTCTCCCTGTGGTGCTGGAGACAGCGGCTCTTCTCCCTGTGGTGCTGGAGACAGCGGCTCTTCTCCCTGTGGCGCTGGAGACAGCGGGGCTTCTCCCTGTGGCGCTGGAGACAGCGGGGCTTCTCCCTCAGGGGGCAGTTGACCGGGAAGTGCCTCCACTCCTCGCAGGCAGGGTACGAACTCAAGATCTCGAGACTGCTGAGGTAGGCGTCCTAGCTGCCCTCTAGCAATGGTTCCTCCTCTTCCCCTGGGGTGCAGTTGAACACAAATTTCCCCAACTCCCCGCAGGTGGGTCCTGCCACGTAGTTGGCAGGGGTGCTGGGTATTCCGGCAGTGGCGATGGTGGCTCCTTCCTCTGTGGTCCTGTAGAAGGCAGTGCCTCCTCCCCTTTCGGCACACAGGATGGCAGCTCCACTCATTCTGTCACTTGAGCAGGCAGCTTCACCTTGTCTGGCCTTTGGGATAGCACCGGCTGTTTTACTCTCCTCCAGACACAGGCGCTCCCCCCCTTCTTCCTCTTCGGGGCATGTGGCATCTCTTCTTCACCCTGAAAGGGGCAGCACATGGTATAGTGCCCGTGCTTTGCACAGGCAAGGCACCAACCTTGGTCATCGAGGCAGGTGAGGACGGTGTCCAGTTCTGTCTTCGACAGTTGTGATGTCTTCAGGCAGAGACATTCCTTCTATTTTTTAAGACTGCAGTCCTGAGTCTCTAGGGGCGTTATCCCAGTGCTGACAACACTTGTGACTCAGAAGGTACAGCGAAGCACTAATGCACATATTTAATAACAAAATAAACAAAAATAATACAGACACTAGACAAAACACATTAACAAAATAAAAAGGCACAAGGGAAAAAACAAAAGGTTCTACAAAAACTCACAAAACATAAACACAGGACAGCATGGAACATGAAACACATGCCTCCATCTCTATCACCAACATCAACTCTAATCATTCTAACTCTTATAACACCCTTGATCACCCTATTTAAACTCCTCTGGCTGGAGCCTTAACTAATAATTTAATCACTTATTCAATTCCTGGCTCCAGCCACATTTCCCCTGCCACACACACACACACACACACACACACACACGTCCTGCCACACTTCCCCACTCTTTTTTAGGAAGCATATTTAAGATTTTACATTTATACTGAACTGCTAAAAAAAAATATATATATATATATATATATATATATATATATATATATATATATATATATATATATATATTTAGTTTTATTTTTTATGTTCAAACAGTCTGCAGTAGACTACTGCTGTAGTCTTTTTTTCTTACAAAGTTTATATGGAAAGAAAGTCTGGAATAGCACAAGGGGCTCAGAAGGTTTGAGCCCATAAGTCCAGCACAGTAGCATCTCTCACTTGTACCTCCAAAACCGCGACCTTCACCTCAAAAAGCTGGAGGTAGGCCTCAAGGTCATCCTCAGCCATCATCTTCGTCGGCCACTGTAGTCTTCAGTTAGCAGGTGGAATCTCATCACTGATGTGTTGCTGTTTCTCTGCCATACCACCTCCACTATGGCTATCTGGCCTTGTTGAGTGATCTGAAGCAGGGCGGTGAATTGCTCTGTATTCATTATTATTTTTTTCCATTTCTGGTCTCCCTGAAATTCCTGCCTCCTCGCCTTGTAACAAGGCTGACTAGCAAACTACTATTTACAACAAAATTAATCAAACAAAAAAAAAAAGAGTTAAACAAACATGTGACAGGGTCTTCCTCGGGTCACACGTGTGGGTAGCCGCTGTTCAAGCATACAGATAGACTGAGGTGGTGTTGAAACGCCGGCACAGGCGAGCAGGATTTATTAACAAAAACATAAAACGAAAGTAAAATAAAGGCGGTCATGTGACGTTACCAGCGATGGTAATGCACACAGGACAAATACAGCAAACTGTACAAAAAGTGCAAAATAAAACACAATACCCCAAACTATAACTCAAAAGGTGCCGTGAAAACGGCAGGCCTTGCAGCAGCCCCGAGCAATCTCCCGCGGATGTTTTTAAACTGACGGCCACTCGGTCGAGACCCGCCCACGTGCTGAGTGAGGACCAGCACAGCCAATCACTTGCTGCCCTTCCCTCAACCAAGCACAGCAGGCAGCAAGTCTCAATTGAGCGCCCGCCTGTAAACAATAATACAATCAAACTAATCAAATCCCAAAACGACACAAAATAAGCCCATTCCCACATATAAACCACACCAACACTAATTTACCACTGTGCAGGTAAATCGCACTGCCACAAAACAATATAAATTAAAGCAATACCCAAGCTTTGCTATTTTGGTGCTGCTCAGGGGCTGGCTTTGCTTTTAAACATGTGGCCAGACTCAAATTGGCAATTAATTATCCGACCACATTCCACTACTCTAATGTTGTGAGAGTACCTGTGGTAAGCACTTAGTATAATTATTCACAGCTATTTTTTATTTGTTTAATAATTTAGATTTTCACCCCATCCCTGCCAAACCACATCAAACTTTATTTATAAACACACAACACACAATATATAAATTTTTACTTGCACAGGACCTTTGTCCTGATACATGGTCATCTAGCCACAACCTGGTGGCAGAGTTAGCAGTGCTTAAACATAATTACACTGACAGGAGTATCAGTTGTGATGGAGTGTACGTACTACACTGTAAAATGAGCACTACCATTTATAAGGGAACAAAAGCCAAAAGTCCTCCATTGGTTGTAAGGGCAGTGACTCAGGTGATAATGGTTAATATGAGAATCAAGTACTGCTGGCACTGATTCTCATGTGTATACAAGGGCAGGATGTTTTCTTTGGCTGGTGGTCCTGTTGAGGGAAGGAAAGCATAGTTTTATTGTTGAGTTTCTGGGTTGTTGGGTTGATGGGTTGTTAACCTATGCAACCTATCTATAAGGCAGGGGTGCAAAAGTGTGGGGCACGCCCCCCTGGGGGGGGGCACGGAGAGTTAGTAAGGTGGGCACGACTATGACTAAAGAGGCACGTCTGTAAAAATTATTATTATTTATTTTTTTTAAAAGGATAGACATTTTTAAATAAATATATAAACGACAGCTAATTAGTCCAAGTTATCACCTTTCAAATGAGCCGTTGACGATCACTGTAGGGCTTGTAGAACGGGAGAAATGAGATTTAAAGTGATGAGAGTCAGTGAAACTGCAGTGAACAGAGCGGAAACGCACCTTCCATGTACGGAGTACGAAGTTTAAAAAAGAAAAACACTCATATTTTAAGTGTTCTTCAGGGATTTAATGTAAATCGTGTATTTTTCCTAGATTTAACCAAAACAGTTCTAATTTAGCTTGACACTTAAATGTTACCAAAGTTTTGAAATGTGTAAATCTTTCTGGCATTGCAGTATGCAGAGGAGGCGGTGAAGTGGAGACATTGGCTCTTGGAGTGTAAGGGCAGCTCTGCAGCATACAATGCCAAATCAAACGATTCAATGGGTGGGAACGCATTTAGCTTCAGATTTAGCTGGCAAAATAAATATTTACTTCGTGAAAACCCAGATTTACAATAATGTTTTTCAGATTTATCTGTTACTTAAATGTTGAATTGCCAAGTGTAGAAAAAACCATTTAAGTTACATGTATTTTTTCACAGATTTATTTGTTAGTAACACAGATTTAACATGTCAGCTAAAAGTTTTAAATGTTGAATTTACTGTACGTGTTTTCAACATTTATAAATTATATCTTAAAGTACAGTTTTCAAAACTTGTAAGAATGTGTTTGTTAACATTTATGTATTTAGCTAAATCTGGACTTTTTCTGTTTAAATCTAGGAAAAAAATATGCGATTTACATTAACAAACAAAATGTAAGCTAAGAAAAAGTAAGGGGGGGGGGGGGGAACGACATATATAAAGTTTGCACACCACTGCTATAAGGTAATAAAATTGCTGTGTTTTGTTGGGGGAAAACAAGTCTAGCGTGCCCCATAAAGTTTATTACCAAGAGAAAGTTAATCACCCTCTGTGTTAGTTCTGGGCTCTAAATATAGAGCTAGTGCTTTTTTTCTTTTTCTTTTTGTTTTGTTTGTTCTCTTGCCTTAAAGGGACAGTACATTTTTGGATGATGCACTTAACTGCATTACTTACTCCAATATTGTGCCTATTTTTAAACCAAGACAAAGGACATTTGATATAGCACCCACTCACCCTGACCCATAGGGGGTACTATAAGGAAACTGTGTGGTCCAGTGGTTAAATAAAAAGAGCTTGTAACCAGGAGGTCTCAAGTTCAAATCCTGGCTCACTCACAGACTCACTGTGTGACCCTGAGCAAGTCACCTAACCTGCTTGTGCTCCGTGTCTCAGGTGAGATGTTGTAAGTGACTCTGCAGCTGATGCACATAGCTAGTCTTTGTAAGTTAGCTTGGATAAAGGTGTCTGCTAAATAAACTAATAATAATATTATTTCACACAGTCTAAAATGCAATATCAATACAGATGGTTAAAATGTTATGATAGAAAGGCCAATGCCACAATTACAGGGAGTGTATGGAATGTTTTGTTCACTTACAGAACACTAACAATGCTAAATATATTTGAAAAGGTTAACAGATTTTTTAAAAAAAATTCTGGATATATTTAGTGTTTGTTTGATAGATAAAAGGACAACCCTGAGTCTCTCAGGAAATTTAAAATCTTAGCATTTATCATCCCTGCATGGAGGCTGTACAACATAAAGTGTTAAAAGAAGCCCTATGCCACACCAGGAAAGTACATTTTAAATTAGGAAAGCATCTCTGGTATTTCTGAAAATAATTAATTCAGATGGATATCTAATTACAGTGTCACTATATATTAATGTGACCAGTACCTGGTGTTTTATTCTTTTTATTGTTTTCCTTTTTTGTTAACAGGAACAGTTTGGTTTGCTTTACACCGGGATAAGTAAACAACAATAGGTCATGCTTCACTACCCGATCAACGATCAGAAAGTAAAAGAAAAAAGCTGCTTCTTGAAGCTATGTGTCTTTACGGAGAATATGAAGATCTAATATGAAGAATATTTGTAGAAATTTTCAACATTAAGATATTTTAAATCGTTATGGAATAATTAGTGGATTGTGTATAGTATGTGTTGAGCAAAACTGCAGTACCGCAAATTTAACAAGTCTTACATTGACAAGTAAAAATGACTATTGTTAAGGGTAAATGAAAATGCTTCTTATCATATCCCTCAGTATTTAGTAACTTCCTGTAGCTTATTTTATACAGAAGGAAATATTGTGATAAAGTGTCCTTTATATTACACATAATTTACTGGAGTAAATACTCTATTAAAGAATGTCCATTATATTACATACAATTGAATTAATAAATACCATAGTAAAGGCTGCAGTAAATATTGCAGTAAGCATCCATTGTTCTACATACAGTTTTATAGCATTGTAACAACCCTGGGTCTGTTGTAATCGAGTTTGGGAAGGTTCTTTAACCTAGAGAAAAAAGTTCAACTGCAGCAGGTGTTCAGGGATGTCAGAGATGGAAGAAGTGTCACCAATCAGAAGCTTCGCTTGCCATGCAAGCGGGACCTGATTGCAACATTGTTGTCACAAATCAGGGGATAAGATGTTGCAGCAATCAAGGGATTGAGAGTGGGCAGCTGTGCATGCTTCGGATTGGTGGCTTGTGCACTGGGGCGTGGCCTGGACAGGGGGATAAGTACTGCAGCTTGATGCTGAGAGATCTGGTGGTGAGTTGAAAGAGAGCTGAAGAACAGACAGAAAGATTGAAGAGAAACAGCCAAGGCGAGCCAGAGAGAAGAGGGACTAAAGAGAACCAAGAAAGAAACCTAAACAGTGTGCTTTGGACTTTCTTTTCTTTTCTTATTTGTCACAGTCCGAGTAGCACTGTGCCGCTCAGTTGTAGCTGTACCACTGACTGGTAAAGCAGCAAGCTTTAACTGTCAAGAGTCCTGGCTTTTTAACGGATGGGGGGGAGCACAAATTGTCAATGTTTTTGTAATTCGTGTCCCTTTTATACATTTAAATCACTAAACAAATAAAAAGCTGCCAATCACTAAGTGCTTGCCACAGGTATCAAGAGGAACACAAGCTGAACTCTCACAACACTAGGGTCGTGCAGAAGCCAGCAATAGCAGGTAGTCTAGATCCAGAGAAGGACACGGTACCAAAATGACAGATGTACTCAGCAGTCCTCCTCTTTGCCTCTTTGTCCTTTCTTAAAATAAATATATTTTCTGGTGTTTCCTATAGATTCAGGCTTAGGGTTACAGCCAATATGTTAAGTGTCAAAGATGAACATTTTTTGGGCAAAACTTAATGTATCCAAACTCAGATCTGAAAAGCTGTGCCCCTTACAGTTTAAAAGGTATTATTTAAGTATTCTCTAATATGCAACTTAAGTTATGAAAACATTGTTCAGATATATAGGTATTTCCTGTAGACTTATAGCAGTTTAATAAAATAAAAAAAAAGCAAAACGAAATAAACAGCATGTGGAAAAATCACAATGTTTTCTTTGATACAAACATGAGATGGGCATCTAATTTGAAATGGGAACTTACAAGACATTACAGCAGTGATCAAAAATATTAAAAGTTTAAATACAGACTGGGTATAGGGTGTGAATATGTCATTGAGATACACAGTATACGCTAGTGTAGGGAATGAAAGAACAGGTTCTATGTGCTACAAAAGCTTTGTTTTGGTTAGCATTCTAACTGTGGACACATTGCAGCCTGGAGAACAATATTCAGTAGTCTGTTCTATAGGAGAAGGCTGTTTCTTAACATCAGCTTGTAAGACTGAGCTTTGCAATGTTACATAAACCAGTGCAGTTTTAGAAATGGTCTGATAAAAAATGACCCCAAAATTGTGAACTGAAGTTGCAGATTGGTAATGGTGACATTAGAGAGTAAGATCAGGGAAAATAACTCGAAGTGTAAGCAGCTGTTAAGAACTTATCAGCGTAACCTCTGTTTTATCAGAGTTAAGTTTTAAAATCTACCCACTAGGCTCTAGTTGTACAGTATGTATCTATTGGAGCTCCAGGTGTTACAAGTGTTGACAGAGATGTTGTAACCCTTTTTAATGCAAAACTACTGCTTATTATTGTGAACTTACAATTCTAGTAGTTTGTTCTTTTTAAGAGACTGAGCTCCATCTGGTGCTTAATACTATTTATTACACTGGATCAAAAAAAAAAAAAAAAAAATAGGAACATTTATTATTTGTAGCACACACGCTTCAGCAAATGGGCTTCCCGCCCAAGTGATTCATTGTGAGACAACTTCTATCCCTGGTATGTAGTCTGTAGAATATAAAAGCTGTATTTCCCTGTTTGCAGTGCCAGCCAAAACTTTCTATTTGTATGTCCTTTGGGTGAATGAATGGTTTAAATGTACATACAAATACATATCTATATGTCTGAAGGAGACAATCATGCATCTCATAAATATCTCTTTACGTTTGGTGTGTTTGTCTGAAAAAAAAGCTTACAACTACTAAATCAGCATTTTTTCGAAGCAAATCATGAAGGAACAAATTAGGCACCAAACTATCCATTTTATGGAAATTAGGGCGATAATCTGGAAAATCCTTTTAATAGGATTCAGACTCCTTATCAAAATTATAAAAAGACCAACACTGTTGCCAGCCCTCATATTTCCTACTTGTGTTTGGTGTATTTAGTTGTCCACTAGATGGCCATAATATACCAGATACAGCACAGGATGAATCTGCTTTAAAGACCCACCCAGAGATGCTGAAGACTATGGAACCAGTATTTTGGAAGTTATGCTTGGTTTTAGTTTCATGTACTGCAAAAAAAAAAAAAAAAAAAAAAAAAACACAGTAAAACACACACACACACATATATATATATATATATATATATATGTGTGTGTGTGTGTGTGTGTGTGTGTGTGTGTGTATATATATATATATATATATATATATATATATATATATATTATATATATATATATATAATATATATATATATATATATGCCCTGGCCATATATTATCATAAGGCATAATGAGTACTTCATGTAAATACATTGGCTCACGAGTGGCTCAATTAATTTAATTATACAAATGAATAATGTACCCTGTAGTAATAGATGCTCCAATTTATTCAGCACTATTTGGGCTGCAATAGACCCACTTGCACATAGCAAAACTATTTACAGGTAGCATTTGGTTTAAATATTAAGTTTGACGTTTAAATCTTCAATGCCCCCCCCCCCCCCCCCAACCCCCTCATCAACACCAAAACAGTGGTCTCCTTTACGTCACAGCTCTACTCAATACATCCTTTGTTGATTTCCTGTATATAGATACAACCATTGTTGATTCCTTTTCTTTACATGACATCGACTAATCTTGATACCCTCCATTTTGACGGCATGGACCCAAAGAAGTTTTATATTTATCCTGAGGATACAACCTCTTCCGATACCTCTTCTTCAGTCACATTGTTTTATTCCTAGTTGTGACTGTTCTTCAGAATTTCCGTGAATATAAGTCTTCCTGGGCAAGTTTTGGCCTCCGGAAGATTCCTTTCAGGGCCTCCTCGGGAATCTGCATTGAAGTGGTGCTCTAGACTATAATAAATTACATGTCAAAGGTTGAGAGAAGTCAATCTCTAGAACTGTCAGGAAAGATTATATGTGGCTACTGTAGTAAACTACAGACTACAGAAAAAAAAAAAAAAAAAAAAATGACTGGTACCACAAAGTTATAATCCGAATTAACAGATGGACACTATAAGGTAAAACAGTAAAATGCATATATTTAAGTACGTGTGCCTGACTGAAGGTCTATTAAACATGTAAACTTTTAAATATTTGAAAATGACAAACTTGATATTTATGTTTTGTGAATTTATTAAAAAAAGGTTTTAAAAATAAATATAACCAGAGCTCTTAAAAAAAAAAATCACCAAGCGTAACCAAAGGTTCTCTGAGTCAGACAAGTTTCCAGTAGGAATAAAGATCAGCCTACAAATAAGCAGTATTCTGCAATACAAAGATAAAACACAATACAAAGCAATACAGATCAATACAAATGCTCATATCCTTTCAGACAAACACCAAGGTGGGCATTTAACACACAGCTGAAATGGTAGTGGTATCAATCCAGAGATAACAGATAAAGAGGAGGAGAGGTGATGCATTTTATTGGACTAACTAAAAAATAATCCAATCACAAGCTTTCAAGACCTCTGAAAGCTATCACCTCTCTTTGTCTAAATAGTAAGATAGGAAGATATGGACAAGTGGAACTTCACTCATACGTATTTTTCATCAAAACCCAGTCTTTGTTTTTATTTTTATTTTTTTTTTTTCAAATATGAATGAATGGTCCCTGCACTCTTATTTTGGAAGATTCCTAAATCATCTCTTACCTCTCTAGAAACAAAATGGAAAAGTATGTCAGAAACCCACATCCCTTGCTGTAAATAAAAAATGTAGGACTGTCAGTACGATGTTGATGACTGTGGTAGGAGAAGCCAAAAGAGAAGATGAGAGTACCTAGAGAACGGGTGTAGTATTATGTTACTGCACTGACGAAGGCCAGTGGCCGCTTCATTGTTTTTTATAATGATGTTATAATAAATATATAAGCTTAACAACAGATACCTGGTGAGTGCTTGGCTTTTTACGACATTCTGTATATTTACTTGACGCCTATAGCACACTGTCAATACAATACATATTGCTCTTTTAGCGTGCTCCAATTTATTCAATGAGAAGAGGAGGGACCCAGGACAGATCATTGAGGTACACCTGTAGAGAAAGGGTGAGGAAAAGAGAGAGTTTTGTTTCATAAACGTGTTTTATTTTGGCATGTGTTAGGATGTGAGTGATGTTATACAGAAGTGAATGTCCAAATAGGGGTTTTCAGTCCCAAACAAAAAGTTTTCATAAAATAATAACACAGTACTGTAATAAACAAGTGCAAGGAAGAATTAGCTCCAGTTGTGGCTACAGGTGCACAGTGGTGCTGTGGTGTGCTGTGCAGTGGTAGTGGTGCTCCGGGATGGGTGTGCTGGCTCCATGGCTGCAACTTCCCAGTCACTACTCTTCTGCAATACAGAACAAAACAAAGACACACGTGTTACTGTTTCATCATAAGGGGCCATAGTCACGTAGCTGCATTCTCTTTGTACTGCCAAACTCCTCCCTATGATCAGTCTAGCGCCAAGCTCTATCCAATCATTGCAATTTGTTTAGCAGTCTTGCAACACTGTTCTTTTTTTTTACATTTAAAGCACTTCTATGGGGTTAATTGAAATCAAAATAATGTGAACCAATTCCAATTTTTCCACCTAAAAGAAAGCATTGCATTAGGGCAGTTGGCTTCTACCTCACTAAAACACTAAAAATAAACTGCAGTGCTTAACCCTCTGTGCAAAGGAAACTACAATATTCAATTTTATAATAGAAAGTACCAAGATTTTAGGTGATCTTAGTTTATTTTTAAGTCTTATTCAGGTTTTTTGAGATTAATAATAAATTTGTGAATGGGAGAGAAGGAATCGGAGCTGCAAATTTACCTCCCAACCAGGAAGGGCGCTTAAAGTTGGTGGTACGCCTTCACAGGGATGGACCAACTCGACGATAGGACAGAACCGGAAGTCGGACATCTTGGGGAAAGGGTGTAGCTGTAAGACTGCTAAACGACTCTATTGTGATCAGCTGTGTTGCGTGCGGCAATTGGATAGAACGTGGCACATCAGTGATCACAGGGAGGAGTTTAGCAGTACAAAGGGAACGCAGCTACATGAGTACAGCCCCTTACGCTGAAATGCTAATGCGTCAGAGTGCTCCGCTTTTTGTTTTGTTTTGTTTGTGTTGTTGCAGATGAGTGCCAAACCGGAAGCTGAAGCAACTGAACCGGCCTTACATCCCCGGCGCACTTACCCCTGCACATCACCACACCACCTCCTTGCACTGGAACACCTGAACTATCGCAGCACGTTAACCCTGTGTCTGTGCTGTTGGACTACATTTTAGTTATTTATATAAATGTCTAAAATGTGTGCCTGCCTTTTCTCATTATACTTGTGCAATCTGTGTGTTCTAACTGCTGGGCTGCAGGCATCCAAGATGTTGTGACATTGGCCTCTCACATTGCACTCAAAATGAATTTGCAGTGTGATAGAAATCTAAAAGGCTTTATTGAAAGGTCAATCAGCTACAAGAAACCAAATAAGAATAAATAGACCAAATGGCCTTGTCACAGGATAGCTTGGGGTGATGTCAGACCCAGAAGAGACAGGACACAGGACCTGTCATCACCCTATTTATACACCTCTTGATTAATTAATCATTTAATCATTTATTCAATGCACGGCTCCTCCCTCATGGGCGCTTGAGTTTGTGCTGGATTTTTCCCCTTCTTTATGGGGCGGACACTCCTCCCCTTCTTCTTTGCAGGAAAAAAAAACAGTAAGGGTGTTTAATTTTTGGCACATGAAACATTACATAGACAACTGTACATTGATAAATTCCATTCAACTATTATTGTCAAGCTGAGTTCTGGTAACACATGTATTAAGAATTTATTAAATTTGTGGATTTTTTAATTTATATATCTGTTATTCATGTGATTAATACTACTGACTTAAATTTCCTTTCGGAATCTTTCATGTGAGAATTTGCTCATTCACATATGAAACCGGGTGAGGGTTGGAGGGGTAGGCTGATTAGCTCAATTCTTGGCCATTTCTTGTTTTTGTTCCTATGATTATCCTGCAAGTGGATTTATTTAGGTCTCTGTATTTAGTAAAGCATTTTCAGTGAAGGTTGAATAATCACAAAAAGCTCAAAAAAGCTGCAATTTTATCAAAAGAAGCTAATTATTATTATCGGTGAAGGTGGGTGGGTAGGATGGAGTACACTTTAGTTCATTTGGGGAGCTATAAGATACTCATATTTTGCAGTAACCTAGTATTGACCTCCAATAGCTCCCTGTCTCTCCCTCACACATACAAGGCTATTATTCCAAAGTATTCAGAGGGGGTTCACTTATACAAGGAAATTGGACTCTGCTGAATAACATTTATACAGAAATTATAAGATAACCACAGAATATGCAAAATAATATGAATGCAAATGCACTGGACAGGAGTGTATTCAAAAATATTAACAGTATTTTGATGACTCATTGCATAGATATAAAAAGTGTTTGGCTGTGAAGCACAGCATGTGCATTGTCTGCTCCAAAGAGCACTAGTTTAAATATTTTCATAACATGAAGGAGGAAGAACCCTGATGATTTTTTGATAGCTGGAAAGCCAGGGTTCAATGTAATTAAGCACATGTAAAATACACCACATAATGGCTTCTGAGCGATTTCTGCATTGCGGGAGGCTATAACTAAAATATTTAATCAAGTTCAAAATAAAAACCAGCCTGCAGTGAAACATTCTGATAGTTTCTGACATCCCTTTTGCCTTTCCACAACCTCAAACAGCTCTTTAAAGAGGAAATCACGTTCTTTGGCAGCAGGTTTAAGAAGGAAAGGGAGACACTTGTTGTTTATTTTTTTTGAGGCTGGAGAGATGGAGGAGGCTTGGCATTGCAGATGTGTGATAACATTATATGCTTTGAACTGAATGCACAATAATGATCCCACATGTACAGTCTTGCTAGATTCAAATACACATCCTGGTTTATGAGCAAATGCATTTTGCAAATAGATGGATTTAAAAAATAAACAAAATAGACATTTGGCAAGGTTTCTAGATACTTTATTCTTGAGTATCCTAGTTATCCTTAGTCACTGGGGGTAAAAGACAGCACCTGACAGTGTAGAATAGCTTTGCTTTTTTATGAATACAGCTAAAAATGAGAAAGTAATAGCATATGCAAGAGGAAATCCAAGAGTGCAGTGGCTGCCGTTAACAACATTATACTTCCTAATAATGGCCATTCATAGTCATTGTCAACAGTACCAGGTCATCCTTGCCACAGCTACTCATGAACAGAGCAATTTTGTTCTTTAAAGTCTTTTTCAAATGTTATAGAATGCTATTTATTGTATAAAAAAGTGAAACAATATGTGTTTTTCAGTCACAGGCGAGTCATTCACAGACAGCCAGTCCTGAAAGACAGCTGTTTTTTTGTTTTCTTTTTGTTTTTGCAAGTATACTTTTCTTGATTGTATTTCTTCTCTCCAAAGTCTTCAACAAACATACTTACCCTACAGACATCAAGTAATTTATCCCCTTACAAAAAAAGTTTAGAGAATAACCATAACAATAAACCATTATAATACCAGTATAATAACTTGAAGACACTTTACCAGAATCATTTGCAGCCCACAGGATTACCAGCAATGTCTATCCAATTAAAAAAAAAAAAACACATCACATCACCATTGGTTCAGTTCTATTGCAACTGCCTTTGCACTGCCATGGTTGCTTAGCACAGAAGACATCACCAATGAATATATAGTACAAGAACAGCGTAATTATATAATATGACAAAATAATTGTGATGCAGTGGACAGGGACATGGTTGGGCAGGGTGTAACTAAAGGCCTGGCTTACAACTGTATTTATTGCATTTGTACTAATAAAGGAAAGGACCTGGTAAATTTCAAGTAATAGTAAATAAATCAAAATCAGTTGGAAGTTATTTGTGTGGATAAGACAAGGCAGAACATTCAAATAATGTAGAAACTTAATTAGGTCTGCAAATATAAAATTATAAGGAGGAGACACTAATTTACATGAAGAAAGAAAGACAATAGATTAGGAAATATAAGCGATAGTACATTTAAAACTCATTTCTTACACATATTTATGGATGTTGGGTTGTGGGTAACGAGTGCAGGGATACATTGGGGAATGTAAGCTTTTGACGACAACTGAATTTGTATATGTATATCTTCACTGCACACACAAAAACTGTACACGCATATTAAATGTCCCGACAGTACAGTATGAAATCACACTTCAGTTCCTGCTGAAGACAGTTTACAAGCTCAGCACCCTCAAACTCTCAGTCGCAGGTCGTATTGGAGTCCTCAGCCTACCTGACGTATAAAGTCCTACTTACAGTGCTTTTTCTCTGAGGAAGGTCCCGTTTAGGACCAAAACATCAGATTTTGGATTTTTCTCTTGAGATGATCACTATTACTTTTGTATTTAACATGTGAAACAATAAAATATATTTTAGCTTTTAATAACGAGTGTGGCTCCTTTTTCATTGCTTATTGTTAGTATTTTGGCTGACCACTACCTAACGCTACATCCCCAGGCCCAGTAAATATGGCACATTATGTATATTATGAACAATGTGCAATTGTATATGAAAACATATCACATTCATCATCATGAACTTTGATTACATGGAAAGATGAGCATCTTACTGCAGAAATGGAAACTTACCATGCAGTGTGCCCGATCCTCTACATATTTTGCCTGGTCCAGAGCTCAATCTCCTGCCTATCGTCGCTTAGCCTAGCTCTTCTCTCGACCATGACAGGATCCCTATATAGCAGAGGAGGTTCCGGGCCGTATGGCTGAGGGCCCTGTGGCCCAAAATTATTGCCAAAAAGTGGGAACTCAGACTCTGTCAAAATCCATGCTCTCTTGATTCCTAGTAAGTATTACTTATCTCATTTTTAATAGAAAACTTAACATAGCTCTTTAAACTAGCCAAAATATTTACTGCTGTTTTAGATCAATTGAAAATACCCCAATGTGTGTAAATGTGTGTTCTAGATATAAAATATCTTGCTTCTGAGTCATAAGCAATCATTAACAAAAACTATTTTGGTACTTTTAGAGGGTAAATTCTCTTAAATGTGTTTTATACATATTTCTGATGTATTATCTACTGGAATAGCAACCAGTATATGAATTCAGATGGGAATGTGTTTTTGTATAACAAACTCTGTCCCCATAACATGTAATGGTGTACCAGGAAATGATGCACAATACATTTTCAATAGCAAATGTTTTGGTGCAAATTGAACCTGGGAAGTGACGACAGGAAAATCCAGCCAGCATTGTTTCCTTCAAATAGGATGTGTGCACTACTATTTTCTCTGATATTTTGAAGTCTGTGATCATAAAGTTTTGTTTCCCAAAAGTGAGTCAGTCTTATTATCTGTAATACATTTGTTTACATTAGCTGCTGATGCTGGTGCTGCGTATGAATGAATCCAGTATTTAAATCTGTTGGCTATTCTGTTTATCAGTCTTTTCAATTCAATATGAACCTGCCTCATTTTACCCTGCAAACTTAAGCAGTGTATTCTGTAAAGCTACCGAACTGGGACACAGAGTCAAGCACAGCTGGTTTCTCTTGTTTGGCACTTCATCAGTAGAAAGATCACTCCTTACATCGTGGGAACTCAGTGGCCAATACAGATCTCCTGTAAGCCTCCAGCCAAGAACAACATGTAGGGTGACCACCCATCCCTAATTGGGGAGGATAGTCCCTAAATGTAAAGACCAAATCCCGGTCCTGGTCTTAATGTCTCTGGGACAGCATTTGTCCCAAATCCGTAGACAGGTGCAATCTTACAGTTTAGTGCTACAGTCAAACCATCGCATATCTGTTTATAACACATCATAGCACTGCCCCTGCCTCATTACTCTACAATATCCGACACTTGCTAACTCACCAGTTAAAACAATAAACAATAACAGGCGCACTCCCAGAAATCTTTCACATGGTATGCACAAATAACCACAGCGACATCACATCTCATGCCGATAACGACTCTGCATCAACATACTGTAAAGTGTTTCAGTCACAGTGCTGCCTTTCTGTTCTTTCTTGAGTTTCTTCAAGTTACTTCAAGGAAAAACTAGCTGAAAAATATTTTATGCTGGTTCCATTTTTAATCATGTAAATCATTTTACTCTCACAATCACTACAACTAATCATTACACACACCCCCCCCCCGCTCTTTGGGGGAAACATAAAACAAAAAAAAATGTAAATAGAGTGTCCTGTTTTTGCATTTTGAAAAGGTGGTCACCCTAACATGGCATAAACATGTATTGAACCTGGAAGCTCCTGATCACTTGAATCACCTCACACTCCAAGCAGCAGTGTCTTTACTGAGTGAGCTCTTGGGGACACCATCTTCCTACGTAGACTTAACAAGGTCTGCAATGCTAATGATATCATCTCTCTACCGATAAGAAAAATGTATTTCATTCACTGAAGCATTTCAAAGCAAGTGCATAACAGAACAGATTTACTGAAAATAAAATCAACACACTAGCATCGTCATCAAAGTCTTATACAATAAACTCTGTCTAATCTAGCCCAATTGTGTAATTCAGCATGATTTTTGGGTCATGACCAAATCCCTATTGAAACGAAGGTTATGATACCATCTACAGTCTGGAACCTGTCTATTGTGGAATTTGACATTATTTTAAGTATCTTCTGCCTAAAATCAATGCAAATCTGACTGTACCATCCAGCACTGGGTCATGTGATTTTTCTTTTCTAAATGTAAAACTAATATAAGAAACAGAACACAAACAAAAAGCAAGACATAAATACAGTGTTACCCCATTATAATGCGGTTGTTTGGGTCCATAATTAGGGGACGCGTTATATGTGTTTCACTTTCTAATGAATATTGACATTTTTAATATTGTAGCGTGCAGTGGAAAACCAAGAAAGGAGATACATCATTTACAGATACTCTAATCCATGGTTTATTGGGGCGATTATTCCTGGCCCCTCCAAGCCTGGGTCGATGTGGGCACCCCCCTATATACTTTCATGTCTCACCTCACCAGACGTCACCCACCATTCCTGGCTGAAGCCAGCTTACCGCTTCCCTGCTAACACACACACACAAACAAAACAGGGTCCGTAGACAAGTCCTACAACAGTATAAATCCTAGGTTGTTACAATATATACAGTATAATATGAACTGCTGCTTTTGTTTCACCTTTTCTTACTCTGTCCACCGAGTTTCATTTTAAAAGAGAACGACTCTTTTTTTGTTGTGTGCCATGCTTCATACTGTATATCTAGAATGTTCACCCAACATTTGAGAGTCAAATTGCATTATGGGGGAAATGGAAGCCACGACCTTAACTTGTTATAACTGATTCCATACTATAACAGATCACTTTATAACGGGGTAGCACTGTATCTAACTGTCCAAATAAAATTTGAGCTTATCAAAAAATCTGAACATTTACCAAAACCAACACAAGAAGTGAAAAATTTAAAATTACAAGGCAAACCATTTCAAAAGATATCACCGTAAAAGCAACATGGAGAAAACCTGAATGCCAGCAGAAAGTGCTTGAATCCCGCTTGCTGGTGTGAACAACTGAACATATTTCTATGAGAATGGTTTACGCAGGCTTGTACTCATAACAGATAACAATTTTATTAAGGCATTGTTGTGCTTAAAGTTTAAGTGTTTTTTTTTTAAAGAGCTCAAATAGTTTTGTCATTTGACCTATTTTTTTTAGATAACTCTGTTATCCAGCACACTTTCTAATCTGGTATAATTTTCTGGTTCCAAGTGAAGCCGGGTTGGACAGGTTTACTGTATTAGAAAAATGTGTCATGTTGTACTTTTTTAGGGTTTTGCTGGATAGATTTGTTATACCAGATCCCAGAGGTGCTGCCAGTGTAAACAAGGACATTTCATCAGCGTCACCCAGGTTTTATTAATGTTTTAAGCACAGGAATATTGATTCTCAGAATATACTGTATGTAAATGATTATGATTGCTGCGTTTTAAATTCAAATCAGTCATTCAAATCCAAGCAATTGCTTCCTTGCATGCAACCATATGATGAGATGTAAAACTGAGGTCCTATTGTAAATGACTCTGCAGCTGCAGTTGTTGATGCATAGTTCACCCCTGGTCTCTGTAAGTTGCTTTTGTTAAAAGTGTCTGCTAAATAACTAATTAATAATAAATAATATCTCAAGTTTTTAGAGAGCAGCTTGGTGTGGTTCTGAAATAGCTTATCTAACCTATTTGTTCTTGTTTAGGTTCATTGGGTTCATAATTTTCAATTTCAGTCAACACATCCTGGTAATTCTTTAAAACTCAGAAGTTTAAAGCACCACAGCTCTCAAATATGACATCTTCTCTTAGTTCAAGAAATACCACGTTTGTTTTATGTGGTATTTCTAACTGATGTATTTCTTAAGTGCACCATCTGTACTTGAAGGTTAGATATGTTTGAGAGCACTTTTGAGATCAGGGTGTATTAAAAAGTCACCTATAATGACATACAAAATTATTCTTAACAACAAGAAGCAACAGTCCAGTTAAGATGTGTGCCATTATTACACATTAAAAAACAGAAATAAGCAATGAAATTAAATTAAATAGGTAAAAATATGAATAGCAATTTTGCTGCACTCCCCTCCTGCCTCCCTAAAACTTCCACTAACAACTACATCTCCCAGAATGCAATGTCTTCAGTTACTATACACAAGAAAAAACAACCCAACAATTATTCAATCTCTGGCTAGCCCTGTGGTTTTTGCAGCCAATCACAGTAAAAATAAGAAAGATTTGAAGCTACACAGATTAAAGTGTAAAAACCCTAGTCCACTTACAAATCCAAACGGAACTATCATCAGAGGCAACCACTAAAAAGGGTGCTTATAATATTAAACAATACTTTATTTATCTGTATGGCTTTATAGTGAAGTTTTAACATGTTCACTGAATTTAAGAATGTTAAAATATAAGTTATATTTCTGTACTTATCTTCATATATATTTTATCTTATCTTCAAAGTTGTATTGGCTGTGGTCAATAAAGTGAATTAGAATAGCTGTTGTCTCTGTTTTTTTTTAATACTAAGTTTTTGTACAGTAGTTTAAAGTAACATTGCAGTTAAAATGGAAGGCTCTTTAATACCTACCCCATTACTGTTACAGATTGTACACAGTATGTATCGAGATTACTCAGACTTCAAAGTAATATTGCATTTTACTCCCTGAAAACACATTTGATTCTCTCAGTTTTAAAATTAGAGGCGAAGTTACTTCCAGACCTAAAACCTTATCTGGAGTGCTGACAAGAAGAATACATTAGTTAAGATAACAGTGATTGTTCTGGCCTGCACCAAGTTACATCGGAACATTTACCAACGAGAGAAAGCCATTCGGCCCATCTACTCGCTTGGTTCCTAGCAGCTGATTGATCTCAGACCTTTATCAAGTTGCGTCTTAATGGATCCAAGTGTTTCATAATGGACCCAATTCCATACCCTCACCACCCTCTCTACAAAGCAGTGCCTCCTTCCTTCTGTCTTAAGTCTATCTCCACTTAATTTCCATCTCTGTCATCTGGTCGTGGTTTCTGTACTGTGCTTAAAGTGTTGATTGGTCAACTCCTCTAAAGATTGTAAAGACTTTAATCAGAACTGCTGATTCTTTTTTATTTCAGGCTATATAGATTGTTCTGTCAGCCTTTCTTCGTAACTCAGTCCTTTAAGAGGAACTAGTCTGGTTGCTCTTCTTCGGCCAATGTCCCTTTGGTGCTTTGGTGACCAGAACTGGACACAAGTGCAGCCCCAGTATATTATACAACCTTGCCCTGACCACGTTGGATTTGTACTCTACACTTCTGGCTATATACCCTAACATTCTTTTTGCCTTGATTGCTTCCCTGTACATCATGGTTGCTAAGAGCAATTAATCTGTTCATTTTTGTGACTGGCGTGTAACTCTTTACATATGTTGGTACTGAATTTATTTGCCATGTTTCTGCTCTCTATCCTGCACTATTTCAACCTGCAATGCTGCTACAGTATTCAACACTAGCTTTTTAAATCTAAAATGTCAAACAATCCACTGCATTCACCCTCTAAGAAAGTTAATTCTATACAGCAAAACATCAGGAAAACAAACATCAGCTTAATCTCAAAGGACATATTATTTCACTTTATAATGTATTGGCTAAGAATGGTTGAATAAGAATAGTGGGCAAAGGAAGTTAAAAGGTTTTATTTCTATATATTGCCTTGAGGTCATGTCCACGTCTTATTCATTTACTGGGTTGATGTAGCTATACCACCAAGCCATAGTTATATTTTAAAAGCAAATCTGGAAAAAAATTAATAGTTTAATGGCATAAGTAGAAGATTGTTAAACGAGTGTCAAACATATAAAATATACTATATATAAAAATGTTGAATGTTTAGTACTATTCAGAAACAAATTCTTATTCATTCATATGCAGCATGGGTATGTTTTTATCATTATTAATATGCCAAGGTTAGTCTTTCCTAACATAAAGAACAATCACTACATTGATATTCATTGAAGAAAAAATGCAATGTAAATAAATCAACTGCAATTATCCCATTAGAAAACAACAGCTGTACAGGAAAAGGAAAGTCGACAGCCATCTCGGATTGATGTGCCATACTTGTTTGCAAAGCTGTGGATTACTGCAGGGGGGCCGCAAGCGCATATCCCAGACTCTAAAGGGAAAATCACGGAGGGGAAAAACAAAAACACAAAACAATTGTGTGAACAGGGCCTCCCCCAGGTCTTCCTTTAACATCTGGACTTTTAACTTACAAGTCCATTCACTAAACTGTCTGCAAGAGCCACGTCACTGGAAGCCCATATTAATGGCGCTTGAGGGAAATGACTGCAGGTGGATGTGAGTGCAGTTTGTTTACAGTTTGCACTTGGGAGCATAAGCTCTGGGAAGTGTTTGTAAGCTTTGTTTCATAACCTAGTTGTGGGCTGTAGAAAATGCCACCAGTAGCACTGAAAAAGTAAAGAATGCTTTAATAAATTGTGCTTTTCGTTTTAGATACAGTGCACTTTTGTTCAAAATCTATTGTCCTGTACAGATACAAGTGAACCTGTGATTATTCGCACCCTCTATTTGTAAATTCATTGCGTTGTAAATTTACAAAGTACCTTTTAAAATTACCATAAAACTTAAAATAATTGCCAGGTCTCAAATAATCGCCTGTCTCCAATAAGCGCTGGTTCACGCCGGGTCTCTATTAAACGGCAGGTCTCTGTCATTGTCACTGAAGTGAGGAAGATGACGAGGAGCTTGAGCTTAATGAACTGCTAATAACAGCGATGAAAGTGACTCTCAAGAGGAATAAATAATAATAGTAGAAAACGTAATTTAACATAGGCCTAAGCGTGCTGAAAGTAGGCCAGATACAAACCTCTTGGTGTATTTTAACAAGTTTGAGATATTTTAATTGTAAAACATGATATCTGGTACTACTAAGCTCTTAATATCTATAGCTTATTCTTGATTTCCTAGACTAGGTCATTTCACCTCAGCAGTATCTTCAGAGTGGAAGCATGTTACTAGCTGAAAGCATGTCAGTAAATAGGGCAGGGTGCGATTTGATGTGGTGGATTTCCCTGGCTCTGGTTGTTTGTATCCCCAGCTCTGAACTTTCAGTTGTCACCCCCGGGGGGGATGGGGGGGTGGGGTGAGAAGGTATTACCCCCCCCCCATAAAAGATTTTAAATTAATGATTTCTTCTGCAAATTTTAAACATTTACACAAACTGACCAAAAAAATCTCAGTCTTAGCACTTCAGACAGTAAGATCAGTAACACACTGTAGTAACATGATTAAAACAAAACAAAAAAAAAAAAGGAGTGGAGTTTCTCATTGGAGACAGATCATAAAGTTTGGCTATATAAATTAACTCAGCAGATTAAGCTTTTAACATACATATGTTGTATTATGTTCAATTTATTGTTGTCAGTGAGGTTATGTGCAACGATGCAAGTACTTGTCACAAGTGTGTTTTAACATTATTTTAGTTGCTGTAACGTGGGTAGTTTTTGTTATCGCCTTGTGATACCGTACCTCCAACAGTCCCTATATGGTCGGGACAGTCACAATCTCCTAGTAAATGTCCCGCATCCCGATGCATAGAAAGAAAGTCCCAATATTTACCCATAGAAAAAAATGCATTTATTCTGCACAGTAGTTCATGAAAAGCACACTCTGTGCTCTTCGTGCGGCTGACACACCTGCTGATCACTAACTTATACAAAGTTAAGAACGCTTCATTATGTCTATTTTTACTGTCATGATGGTCGTGTGTGTTGAGTTGGGGGATACGTCTATTATATGATAATACATATGATCAGCGTCCTGCTGAACAGTTTCCAAATATTGGCAACAGTGACCGTATCCATACAAAATAACTGCCTTTATCCTGCACAATGGCTGATTTGGCAAATGTGTGATTCAAAAAGATCAAAAGATTTTTTTTATCAGTTGGTTCAGTATATTAAATAAGTAACTTAGTGATCTTAACTGTTCAAATGGTGTACTACAGATGTATCAAGGCTTACCATGATGTTTTGCTGTTTGTCTACTTTATTCCACCCCCCCATCCGCCTCACACTGGAAATTTGACAAATCGCACCTTGAAATAGGGGAAGCAGCTGATTGGTTATTGACAGGAAAGAGGCTACTGAATTTCACTCTCCAGGTGAAATGTCCAGTAAAGTATGAGACAGTCTAAAAGCATGTTTTTGAAAGGAAAATACATGTTTGCTGAAACAAGTGTTTCTTTCAAAACCACATATTTGAGAATGAACAGATGTGCATGGCGGAGAAATGTATGTGTGCATAAAGTCACTGACTACAAACCCACTAGAGGGGTTTTCCCCTTTAGTAAAACTGTGTGTCTGTGTGTCTGCCTTTAGTGCTGGGGGTTGGCAGTTTGAATCCAGACCGCAGAGGAGGTAAAAAAAATAATAATAATAAAGCGTACACTCCAATTACTTTTTTTTATAAAATTTAGAGTGATCAATTATTTTTATTTATTTTTCCCCCAATTTGGAATGTCCAATTAGGTTTTTTCTCCACACCACAGAGAGTCCTCACACAGCACAGACGTTTTGTGGGCGTGTGAGGGTCCTCTGATCGTACACACCTAAAGCCAGAATCGCTTTTACAGCGAGCAATCCAGAGTAGAGGTGGGCGGGCCACCAATCCCGGAGAACAGAGATCAGCCCTGCTTCTTATCCACTCTGAATGTGCTCAGTGCCTGGCCAGTAGAGTTCACTGCTGCATGATGAGGAGAAATAATCCCTGCCGGTTTCCCATCCCCCACCCCAGGAGCCTCAGAGCCAACGTGACGCCCCCTTCGGAGTTCCCAGCAAAGATCAGCCGCTTTGCACAGCCCAGACGCAAATCAACACCATCCAAGCTGTGCGACTTATCCTGCGCACCCAGAAGCATCGCTTTAACTGGAACAGCCGCTCGGGAACCCAGTGCTACAGTTACTTTAACATATAATTACATACTGGTTAAAACAAACAAACAAACAAAAAAAAAACACCAGATAAAATCATATGTTACTTGAGAGCCTAATTTGCCAGAATATATGGTAGGTAGTATCAACTTTGTTCCAATATGTGTAGAGAAACAGTCCAGCAGCTCTCCCAACAACAGTACAATTAGCAAGCCCACACGTCTGTAACACTGCAATTGCAAACCACCATCTCACACTATGGAGCCCTTAAGACAAAGAAGGATAAAATTGACACCACTAAAATAAAAAATTCTGATTAAAATAAACAAATGAATAATGACATTACTGCCGAATTGAATTATTTACATCAGAAAACCCATCTCAGTTTAATGAGGCTAAGACAGAAGAACTGAAAACTGAAATGTTTTTATATATTGAAATACCCCACTTCCCAGTGACTAAATCATATTTTAAAGAATCAAAAACATACCTGTAAGAAGGAGCATGAGTTAAATATATCCGATAATTCTAAATTAACAAACATGCAATACTTTGTATTTGATATATTTGCCAAGAGATCAGCTGTTTTTTTTTTTTTTTTTGTTTGTTTTTTTTTTTTTTCCAGTAGTGCCTGTGAATAGCTTAAACAGTCAATCAATCTACTGTAGAACATTAATCCTTAAATAGCTGGACCACAATTAAACCTTCAAAGTGTTGTACATTTTTTCATTATAAACAGTTTCCCCTTACCTGAAAAATTGAAGAGACCCACATCCTGCAGGACAGTTGCAGAAAACTGTTTGAAATTCTGAAAGCTAAACAGTAGCCTGCACTAATCGGTTATTGGGCAAATTAACCAATAACATTGACTGGGCACAAATGCAATTCAAGCCCACTAAATCAAGCAGCATTTCTATAATTAAAGGTAAAGTAGTAGATAAAAGGTTCTACATTAATGGTGGGGCAATACCAACAGTGTCCGAGAAGCCAGTGAAAAGTCTTGGGAAATGGTACAATGGGGATCTAAAGGACACAGTTCGTGTGGGAGAAGTTAGACATCAAGCAGTGGAATGGTTAAAGAGCATAGACAGCAGCGCTTTACCAGGCAAACTGAAACTCTGGTGCTTTCAATTTGGTCTACTGCCAAGACTGCTGTGGCCACTGACTGTGTACGAGGTTTCCTTGAAGCATGAAGCTTTAAACAGTTCATACGTCAGGAAATGGTTGGGAGTTCCAAGCTGCCTCAGCAGAGTGGGACTTTATGGTAAAGGAATACTGCAGCTACCAGTTTCTGCTCTAACCGAGGAGTTTAAGTACGCCAACGTCCGACTGGAAATGACATTAGTAGATTCATGCGACAAATGCTTAAGGGAGGCAGCACCTGTGTTGAAAACTGGAAGAAAGTGGGTGACAAAGAAAGCTGTGGAAGAAGCTAAGGCTGCTCTTCGAATCAGTGATATTAAGGGGCAAGTTCAGCATGGAAGAGGAAGCTGGTAGTCAACAAGGTGCAAAAGCAGGAGGAGAGGATGAGGTGTGTAAAGGCCGTTTCCCCGGCCAAGCAGGGAGAATGGATGAGATGGGAGAGTGTGGAACAACGCAAGATCGGCTCGCAAGATCTATGGATAATGGAACAGAACAGGATCAGTTTCCTCATCAGATCAACATATGATGTTCTCTTAGCCAAGGACAGCTTACTTGTCACCATGACCAGGTGCTGCGATGTTTGGCCTTAGCATTGGAAGACAAGCGTAACCTGACCAATAAGTTGCCACCAGTTCCATCAAAGCATTACACACAAGAGACAATATTCCTCTGCCCAGGAGAGAAATCACCAAGAAAAGGTGTTAAAACCAAGCTGTTGGAAGCTGCTTACTTTTCCACCTGAGATTGTCACCACTAACTTTCGACCAGACATTGTCTTGTGGTCTGGATCAGCACAGTTGTTCATATGGTAGAGTTAACAGTGCCATCGGAGAATGCTGTGGATGAGCAAACTTCGGTATGCTCAAATAGCTGCTGAAGCGGAACAGCAAGGGTGAAGAACTTATCTGAAGCAGCAGAAAGGAGCAGCAACTGGCTATGGTTGAGACAGAAACTTTGTGACAAATGGATGACTTCAATGTGTAAGAAAGAAATGACAAGTATGTGTTAGTGAAGAGATGTTTTGAGAATAGGAGAGGGGAGAGTCCAAAATAACACAGAGGTTTACTGCAGAAGGAGAAGGAGAAAGATTGATAGCATCAAAGTAGACTGAAATAGAGAGGTCAGGGGAGAGAGAAGTAGAAAGAAAGTAAAAGAAGTGGGATTTAGAAAGGTTGAGATTGAAGCGATATGAATGTGTTCATATCTGAAATGTGGGAGAAAGGAAAAGAGAGAAAGATTTGAGTATCTTCAGCATATAGGTGATATAAGAAGACAAAAGAGGAGATAAGAGCACTTTGTGAGCAGGTATAGAGTGAGAATAGAAGGGGTCATAGGTCAAATTCTTGAGGTACACCTGTAGGGAGAGGGTGAGGAGAAGACAGAGCCACACCAAGAAACCTGAGAACAATGGTTAGAAAAATAGGAGGAAAACCAGGCAAAAGCATGAGATTCCTAGATGAAAGAGAGAGGAAAGGAGAAAAGCATGACTGACTGTGTCAAAGGCTGAGGAGGGGTCAAGGAGAATTAGAATGGAAGAAAGGGAAGCAGCACAAGCAGAGTAGAGTTAGTTACAAGGAGGAGAGTAGTTTCTGTGGAATAAAGGAAGAGAGAAGGAAGGGGATCCAGAGCACAAGCAGTTGGCCTTAAGTTCAGGATTAAGGTGCGAAGGTCAGAACCAGATATTGGCATGCAAGTTGAAAGTGAGGGAAGGGAGGGCAGGAAGGCAGGGTGAGATCAGGTGGGGAGGGGATAGGTGAAGATGGATTGGAAAATAGCTTTTGGATATCAGCTACCTTTGAACAAAAGAAGGAGGCAAAATCTTCAGACGTAAAAGAGGGAGGAGAGAGGAAAAGGTGCAGAAAAGTTTGCAGGGGTTGTTAGAATAAGACAGAATAAGAGATCATAGTATGAATGTTTGACGAGGTTGAAGAAAAGGAGGAAAGGAGGGAACAGTAATGATCTAGATCAGAGGGGAATTTGGATGTCTTCCATCTCTGCTCAGCAGCATGTAAAACAATACAAGGTGAGCGTACAGGAGCAGCAGGGTGGAAGACAATAGGACAGAAGGAATCAAGAGTTGTGGTAAGAGAGGAAAAAAGAATCCTGGCAGCCAAGTCAGCAGAAAGCAGGGAGAATGATTCATAACTACACCCAGAAGAGAGCAAGGGCAGGTTTTTGATCTATCCTCTCCAGGGCAATGCCAAAAAAAATGGGGGCGTACAGGAGTACAAATTGCAAGACCTCCTCGATCATGGGAGCATACAGAAACAGCAACACACATACCTTAAATTCAAAATATCACAGAATGTAGAATGACTACGCCAGTTCAGTGCGATAAGGCACAGAACAAATTATAGGATCACACTAATTAATTTTAGAAGACGTTTGTTTATTGTAAAAATCCTGAAGTAGCTACACATTGTTTAAAAAGTACTTGTATAATGAGACAATCATTATATGCACATGTAGGTAATTAGACTTCAAATGGGTCAACAAGCTTCACATCAATAGAGGTTATGTATTAAACAAAGTGCCAGTGCAACAATGTTGCTTCCCAACAAATAAAGGGAATATACATTTTCATGAAATAGTAAAGAGAGAGAGAGAACGAGCGAGCTGAGATGTGTAAGAAGAGATTTAATCAGCCTGCTGCAGGCTGACTAGCACCAGAGAGCGAGAGAGCAGGAGGAAGGAGCATAGGAGGGGGCAGAGGTAGGAAGATCAGATCGAAAGGGTTAGAGAAGTGCTGGTGAGATAATTTGCATAAATGATAAAAGCAAAGGAGATAGTGGAAAAAGTCATAAATAAAGATAAAAGTAAAAAAAAAACAATATGAATATAATATGGAAATAATATAAAGTTAACACTATAGTAATATAATAATATATAATAAAGTAATACATATGATACTAAATACCATTTTTAAAAAATGTTTCTTATAAGATGGAAAATAAAATTGACAAATTAAAATAAGGATACAGAGAAAAATGTCAGATCAAAAGACATAAGAGACATACAAAAGAAATTAAACATTTAAAATACACAACCAATTAGCTAATAAAATAACAGAACACATAAACACCCCAGAACAACCCCAAAACAGCCAGTGTCCTTGCCCGATGTTCTGATACGATTGTTGCACGCACTGCCACCGACATCGGCAGGGAAGATGAATTCGTAGCAATCCTTATTCGGAGGCAGCAGAAACAGGGGTGCGTTCAACTAGAAGAATGTTTGCGAACGTTTACAAAGTTGTTTGTGTTTGTGGTCTGTTCGCTGCAAACGTTTGCTAATAGTGCCAAACACTCTAAAGAGATAGTTTAATGTGAACTAAATGGCTACTGGATGGGAGAACATTTCTTTGACTCTTGGCGATGGACAAGTTTTGTCAATGTATATGACAAAGCAAGAAGCAGAAAAAGTTACATCAGGTATGTTTATATTATATGTTATGTTTATAATATAATGTGAATTAAAAAAAAAAAATATATATATATATATATAAAATTGGTAAAATATGTTTAAAGAAATGGTAAATATATATATATATATATATATATATATATATATATATATATATATATATATATATATATATATATATATATATATATGGGGATAGGCCAAAATGATAAATATTAACTAATTTCAAAATGCTCTAATATCTAATTGTATAAGGTTGATACCAGCAAAACAAAACAAAACAAAAACAATTTACAAAGTTTGTGAATGTAAGAACGTTTATTAATTGAAAATAAGCGAAGCACTTATTTTAGTGGTGCTTCACTTATTGTTAAATTCATAAAAGTTCTTAAGTTTATCAACTTTGCCCGTTGCTGCATCATCTTCTGTTTTATGTTTACCTGTAAGTGTTAACCACCATAGAAATCCAAGAAGAAAAAGAGAAAGCCAGATTTCTCAGAATCCAGTCAAATAAAAGAATAACAATACAAAAAAAAAAACCTCAGACATACTTTGTCTGAAACTTTTAAATAAAGTGACTATGGATGATTTAAATATTTTAAATAGGCTACTCAAAACACAGCCTTGCACAGAACTGGCATTACATGGCAGAATATGTGTAGCACCTCTACAGCTGAGCCGTCATGTATTGTGTAGTAGGTTTCATTATTAAATTATACGATTACTAAACTATTTCAAAAGTCATGTAGAGTTTCTCATGTTTTATTACGCTACACAAAATAAAACCTATTTATTAGGCGGGTGCTTTTATCTAAGTAACATTATACTAAATAATTATACGATTTTAAAATAAAATTTAACATTTAGTAATAGCCTATATATAAACTGAATTTGATCATTTAGTAATTCAGTTATTATAATTTAAATAAATGTATTGCAAATGTATCCAAGAGTGGTTTAAACAGATTTTAATTGCCACTACAAATAAAAAGGTAGACAATAATGTTTAATATGAAAATACGTTTTTTTAACACTTTTCATAGGCTGTATTTCTTACCCTTTTACATGTGTCATATGTTTAACGATATATTTTGCTACAATATCTATGAATACATTTCCATTAACATTCAAAGAATTAAATAACTAATCTATGCTATCTATAGAATACGATACCTCAAATGTAGATCTAGCCATTCTAAAATGTGATCTGAAAGCAACTTCTTGATATCCTGAAACAACTAAATCAACGTATCCTTCAACACTCATTGGTCCTCCAGAGATATGACAGGTTTTTGTAGCAGTTACTGCAATTGCAGGCAAGGGATATACAAATGTACACTTCATCAAATCAACTAACTAAACGCTACTAAGTTAACTATCATCCAAAAATTCATCTAATATGACTGATGAAGCCATTAGTGCAGCTAAATCCGAAGTTGATCTAAGCGCCATTTTTAAATGTTCCTGGAATGTTCAGTAAACCGTTCAACTAGCCTAACACAGTTCACTGCGAACGGCCAGTGTCCTTTCTGGTTTTTGTTCCAATTGTACCCTAAATTACTTAATTGAACCAATTAAGTGCTTATTAGAAGCTTAATTGGTCCAATTAAGTAATTTAGGTACAGTTGGAACAGAAACCAGGAGGGACACCGGCCCTCCAGGATCAGGATTGAGACCCCTGGCCTAGTTGAACGCACCCCAGGTGTGTGATGGACGCAGGTGAAAACAACAAAGTCCAGTGATGGGCTATAACACTCAGAACACTTGATGTTGTTATTGTTTGAATGAGAATTGAAACGAAACAAAACAAAACTACATGTGTGTGTATGTGTATATATGTATGTGTGTGTGTATATATATATATATATATATATATATATATATATATATATATATATATATATATATATATATATACTGTATACTTCAATTTGGCGCATAAACACATGTAATCAATTGTGTACATAGTTTGTAATTTACTTGCTAGATTGAGGCTCCCCATCTCTTCCAGGGCGTTACATGTACATAGTCGGTGTTTATTTGTTTATGTGTGTGTTTTTTTTTATAGGTGGAGGGAAAAAAATACCTTAATGTTTCTTTACTGATAGTGCCGTTTATTCGAGAGCGGTGCCAAATTGAAGGTATATATATATATATATATATATATTATATTATATATATATATATATAGATATAAATATATATACCCCACAACCAACATCATAGGTTTAGATTTTTACTTTAGTTCAAAGCTTACCACTTAACTATTTCTGCAAAGAATTATGCATATTTAGCAAATAAAACAAATTGTGTAGAATGCAGAACAATAAACTGCCATATTGTAATGATCACCACCCCTCAGGCTATATGCAGTCCTGGGCTTAAGGCAAGGCAAGCGAGGTGGCCGCCTAGGGCCCCCATCCTTTAGGGGCCCCCGGGCCCAACTGGAATACCGTGAGATTGAATGTGCCACGAGATTTAGTGTATTCGTTACGTACGTGCAAAGCACTCAGGGGTGCAAATACAGCGCTAGATTCAAGCCCCAGGGTACAGTCAGCGTCGGCTAATCAGGATCCTGATAATCGGGATTGCTGCTTAAATTGGATACAACTCTGGGAGATGATTCCTCTCAATGCTATCTCTGTCATTTATTTGGGACGGCACTTTGTTTAATTGGGATACAGTATTTTCAAATGATGAACGGAGGTCGCTTTCAGAGCAAGACAGGTCGTGTAGCACAGTGCAGTGAGTAAGTTATTATGCTGTGACTTGCGTAGATTGCATAAACCATGTCGAACTCTTGAAGGAGGAACTTCCTATGGTTTCTCAGGCTGCTGTTGCAGAGAAAGTTGCCGTGTCAACATCGCAGGTGCCTTGCCTTGTGATAAGATGGGATTTCATTCTATTTAATTTCATGTAGAAATAAAAAAAAGCGATTCATTTTGTTTCGGAATAACAAAAAAAAAATGACTTATTTTAAATGATGTATTTAACATTTAATCATTATGTAATTGTGATTACATTATTTTTCTTTTCATTAAGAAACAAAAATGTGTGATTAAGGTCATCTCAGCTGCCTCTTGTTTAATTGAGACAGCTGCATATTCTGGATATTTTTCCTTCTCCTGAGGCGTCCTGATAAAGCGGCACTGATTGTACTTCATATAGCGCCAGGGACATTAAATTCTGGTGCCTGTAGACATAATACATGTTTTTCGTTATTGTTTTTTTATTCCTTAGCAACCATAGATGCTGATTGTTGCTCATTGGGTCTGAACTACTCACATGACCCACTCACACTCATCCACTTATATACAGGAGAGGTTTGTGTCATGTGGGAAAGGTATGTTGGAAATAGTAGACTTAACAGTTAACAATACATTGTAAAATAATGTTTTGTGTTCGCAAGCCTCTTCATTTACTGTGAAAGTTAAACACGTTTTGTTGATTAAGAAATGCTGATGCTTTGGCTAGATGCACATAATCACGGATTTATGTTTAAACCAAATCAGTTCTTGCAGCTAATATAAATCTGATCCATTAATACAACTCAATGTAGCTGAATGAAAGATCTGCCATCTTAGGTTTCTTAATATTGCAATTTTGGTGTTAACAGATTAGATCTATAAATATACAGCACGATTGTTTCTAATAGCGCTCATCTTTCTGTGAATTAGATTTTTCCATTTCTGAATGTAATAATAATAATAATAATAATAATAATAATAATAATAATAATAATAATAATAATGATGACAATTAAACTACATCTACTCAGATCTAAAATACCCTCTTTTTAAGTACATGTTTGTTTACCAATTATTTTTCTTTGGAGAAAACATTTAAAGAATATTACAGGCAGCTGTGTATGAGAGAGTTGTGGCAGAATTTCCTTTTTACAAAATATTACAAATATGGGTGTGATCAGATACGGGGTACATATAGTGAAAAATATTTACTGTAACATAAAACACTAAAAACGAATTGAATTGAATTTCAAAACAGTTTAGCACCATTTTTTTTTTAAATGATTTGCACCCTTTGCACTTTATCTGCAGCTCATCATGTCAACACCTTGGAAGTATGAGTCCCGTGAAAGTGCTGCAGTTCATGCATGAAAACAGATTAGCCGACAGATCATTCCAGTGACGGCTGCTTCTGGTGAGCGTAGCTTTGCCAGGAGGAAATTGATCAAGACATATTTGCACGCAACGATGTCTCAAAAATGATTGTCAAATTTGGCTATACCGTCAAATGAAAGCTTGCCAAGAATATTCAGATTTGATAAAGGACTTAGTTTGGAAAATGTCTGTAATTTTTGTTCTTACGTAATTTAGAACGCAAAATGAAAAAAATAATTTTATGATGCCCAGGGGTTAATTTGTAAAAAACTAAATTGTAAAAAGTGGCATTGCACACGGAGTGCTAAGTGTCAAAGAGGGATTTTTTTTGTTATTATTTATTTATTTATTTCTGCCTGGTTATTCTCGCCGTCGACCTGTCAGAACCCACTTATAGGAGGGCATTACAGTATATTTCAGTTAGTCTACTGGGGCTTGGCACAGACATGGGAGATAGTGCTTGAAAACACTGCACAGATGCCCAGTTTTATTTATTTACGCTTTAATTTATTTTAGCCCGCAGAGGACGCTGTTGTCTGTGGCCTGTATACCAGCAACAGTAATCAGGACCACAGGGTTACCAACACAGGTATACTCATGTTAGTGCAGACGCGCTCATAGGTGCTTAAAAATAATAATGAAAACCAAAGGCAAAATGAAAAGGGAAAACACAGTAATAAAACTACAAAATAAAAGTGCTGCTTATGCAGTGCCCCCGCTATGCCAGTAAGCTCAGGTCTCTGTCCTACACTTCACTATGTAGTATACACTGGGGTGGCCAAGGTTCCCCTATCACTACACACGTCCCCTCCGGTACGTAACCATATATTTTAATAATTGGTTTCTTTATTTAAGGCTGGCTGTCTTCCTCAGCCATGCTTGCCTGATTTTATTCTCTCTCTCCCACCACTGGCGCTCCTGCCTGGTCTTTGTTTACTCTCACCTCCTCAGCTAGCGTCATACGAATGTATAACCAAGCGCAGTACTTATGGGCCCAGCAATCCCCCAAGGCCCACCTTTCAGCCACTCAGAGAGAGGCAAAGCCAACACACCCTCTTCCCCATCTCTCCATGTCACCGCCATGACTGACAGGTGGCTCTTACGAGGCTGCTGCCCTCTTCCTGCAGAACCACATATGTGCCAGTCAGTCAGAACAGATCTCCCCGATTACAATCATTAATATTATTTACTTTATCTTAACGTGAGTATATGTAGGTGCATATGATTAAATGGTGCACTTATATACTAAGTTTAAGATACGGTGGGTACGGTAGCATTCGTTTGATGTTCTGGACCCTGCACTTAATCACCAGCCCTGGTTATGAGCATTGGTCCAATATCAAGCGGTGTATTTACCACAAGCTAATTTAACCAGATCAACATCACGAGAGCAAAAGAACAACTTTTGCTAAGTCTAAAACTTCTCAAACCTCTCCAAACATTATTGAACTTCTATTTGTGTTCACAAGTAGCCCGGGGCAGTCTTGAGATGTCTGTGGGGATTTTGAATGCACTGCAACACCATCAGGAGAATACATACACATTTATGCATGCATTCCAAGGCAGCTTTACAAAAATAGTTTCTTTGAATCTGCAGCTTTACCCCACTATTACAAGAGATATTTTAACCATTTAGTTATCCTAGTAGACTATATTTGTTATTTAAAACCTTACATGATAAAAAACTTATAAGAATATCAAGGAGTTTTGGGAAACACATGCAAAGAAAAGACAGAATGATCCAAAAACGCTTATCTGGAAAAGATGGAGTGATTACATATTTACGGCCCTGAGATTGGTAGGCACCGTAGTAAAGTAATACTGTAAATGACTATAATTATCAGTATATTGTAAACTGTCATCACTAAGAATTGTATAATTATCTTCCTAGATGATCTGTATAAAAATCTGCTTGTCTCCATGTCAACCCTCTTTTCTTATTAGTAAAGTATTAGTAAAGAAGTTGTGTGGGTTTTTTGTATTTATTTTATTCAGGAACCTGCTATTAGACCCGTAATGACTAACTAAAGAAAGTGGTTTACCACTGAAGCCCCTTTTTTCAGGTAAACAGGGAAAGCAGAAGTTCATGTTAAGGTTATCCACGCCTAAACTAAGAGTGGTTTCAGAAACTAACAGTGGTTTTCAAGCTGTGGTGCGTGTACCAGTATTGGCACGTGACACACCTGCAACTGATACGCACCCTGTAAATGTTATAACTGACTACCAGTTGCTATACAATATGTTTGTTCTTCATGACGATGATTCCTCAACCAGAATACTCCCTCAATCGCACCATTGTAATGTATCTGTCTGTTTGCATGTTGCACATGTGCCATTAACAAAATGAACTGGAAAATAAAATAATTAACAATTAAACAGAAAAGGAAGTGAAAAGAGTGCTGTGCCAAGCTGGAAAATAAAGGTTTTTTTGTGAACTCCAATAAACCAACGTTATCTTTTGTAATTCAAACCGTAGTGTGTCTAAATAAACTCTGAGTCAAGACGAACAGATTTATCTGTTGCATCTTGCATCCCAGATACAATAGATTTAGTTACACTGTTTACCGGGTTTAAGGATGATTTAATTGTGGAGCAGATTCCCCAGTTAGATGATGAGCTAATAATATTTCTCCTGCCAAAGAATCAGGCACGGTAATTTAAAAGTTTATGTAGTTTTGTTGTACAAAGGCAGGGTCAGCTGTTGCAGGGAAAACAGTTTATTTATCAATGATCATTTTAAGAAATGTAAAAGCAAAACACAAAGAAGTACTTTGGACTGTAATTAGGAATTGAAAAATAAACAGTAACATCTAATCATAAGAGCAGTCTGTGTTACTTGCTGTCAGATCAGGACTTCACTAACACTGAGAATGGGAGCTGCAGCGTGCTATTTCCATATTACAAGTGGACACATGTTTTAGCAAACCTTTTTACTCTTCTTTCCTGTCATTAACCAAATGCTGCTTCCTCTGTTGACAGGTGTTTTCAGACAGCAATGTGCCTGGACCCAGAATGCACTGCTGGGGTGAAATGACCAAGAAAGTAACAATAACAGAACTCCTGGAACACAAGGCAAGACAACAGAGAACTTTGTGTAGTACCAGATATATGTTTTAAACTAGAACGTATGTTTCTTAAAAAAAAAAAAAAAAAACTCACATTTGAGATCTGTGTAGCTAATGGAAATACAAAATGGGAAAGATTGATGTTTAACTTGGCAATTTTTATATCCCATCTTTATTGAGGTTAATGATAAGAATAATTTAGTTAAGTATAGGGATGTACTGAATTAACTCATAATCTCTGACCTGTTCATTTATTTCTTTAATTAAAATAAATATTGCTCTGCATTCACTCCATGTTGCATGGGTTTATCATTTCCAAAATGCTTTTTCACTGCTTACAATGTTTGCTTACTAGAAAGAAACGCCTCATTTAGGGAATGTGGTACAACCTAAAAAATGTGGACCTCATGGTGTTTCAAAACAGAACAGGTGGTCCAGGCCTAGTTTAGATAAAGTAGTTATAAATATCAACGTGACACACTTAGCTTGTACTCCCCCATGCTATCTCAAGAGCCTGTGAGATACAGGCCGCGCATGATTGACATAATTCTCTAACAACAACTTTGCCTGCCATTTTGTAATCTTAAACATCTCAGTTGAATTATCATTGGTCCAAAAAAGATGTAAACATTACAGCTGCTTATATCTAGTTCAGGTCCACAATGTGCTAATCGTCACTGATAAGCATTGTCACTGATCCTTTACCACATCACTATCTTGTTGTTGTCATTATCTATTCTCTATGTGATATTGTATATTATAAAGCTGTATCATTTGTTCAGGCATAAGGTATCAAATAGTACATCTAAGGTCTGTTAAGTTCATCTACAGAAGTTAATTCCACCAGTTATCAGCTACTGTACAGTGGTGATGTGATAAAAAATTTAAAAAAATTGAATAAGCATTGTTTTATTAAAACCTTTATGCTTTTTACAAGCAAAAAAAGAAAACAAAACATTAAGTTATTAAACTATGCAGAGAAAACATTTGTATATATTTTGTACATACCATTAACTTAGTTTTAAAGAACATTATCATTTGTGATGTATTTTTTAACAACAGTTTGAGCAGTTTCATGAATATCAAATTAATCTTAATTAATCACTGTCACACTGCCATGGTTTAATATTAACTATTATTGGTTAATATTATTAATATTATTATAATATCTTATAATATTAACAATACTATATATATATATATATATCTATTATATCTATATATATATATATATATATATATATATATATATATATATATATATATATATAACAAAACACAGGAAGACCTTTATTCACCTTTGAAAAGAGTATTACAGTGTAACCTGAAAAAGCAAAGCCTGACATTGTCAAACCCAGTCATTATGGATCAGGATATAGATATCAGATAACTGTTTGTTATTAATAAGAAACCTTTCACATAGTACAGTGTGATCTTCGTTCCCTGAAATGTTTTTTTAGAAAAGATAACTGAATAGTTTATGGTTAAACTATGTGAAAAGCAAATATGTGGTACAACATGATCTGGATGTAATACAGTGGCTTGCGAAAGTATTGATCCCCCTTGGCATTTTTCCTATTTTGTTGCCTTACAACCTGGAATTAAAATTGATTTTTATTTGGATTTCATGTAATGGACATACACAAAATAGTCCAAATTGGTGAAGTGAAATGAAAAAAAATAACTTGTTTAAAAAAATTCTAAAAAATAAATAACGGAAAAGTGGTGTGTGCATATGTATTCACCCCCTTTGCTATTAAGCCTCTAAATAAGATCTGGTGCAACCAATTACCTTCAGAAGTCACATAATTAGTTAAATAAAGTCCACCTGTGTGCAATCTAAGTGTCACATGATCTGTCACATGCTCTCAGTATATATACACCTGTTCTGAAAGGCCCCAGAGTCTGCAACACCACTAAGCTAGGGGCACCACCAAGCAAGCGGCACCATGAAGACCAAGGAGCTCTCCAAACAGGTCAGGGACAAAGTTGTGGAGAAGTACAGATCAGGATTGGGTTATAAAAAATATCAGAAACTTTGAACATCCCACAGAGCACCATTAAAGCCATTATTAAAAAATGGAAAGAATATGGCACCACAACAAACCTGGCAATAGAGGGCCGCCCACCAAAACTAACGGACCAGGCAAGGAGGGCATTAATCACAGAGGCAACAAAGAGACCAAAGATAACCCTGAAGGAGCTGCAAAGCTCCACAGCGGAGATTGGAGTATCTGTCCATAGGACCACTTTAAGCCGTACACTCCACAGAGCTGGGCTTTACGGAAGAGTGGCCAGAAGAAAGCCATTGCTTAAAGAAAAAAATAAGCAAGCATGTTTGGTGTTCGCCAAAAGGCATGTGGGAGACTCCCCAAACATATGGAAGAAGGTACTCTGGTCAGATGAGACTAAAATTGAGCTTTTTGGCCATCAAGGAAAACGCTATGTCTGTCGCAAACCCAACACCTCTCATCACCCCGAGAACACCATCCCCACAGTGAAGCATGGTGGTGGCAGCATCATGCTGTGCAGATGTTTTTCATCGGCAGGGACTGGGAAACTGGTCAGAATTGAAGGAATGATGGATGCCGCTAAATACAGGGAAATTCTTGAGGAAAACCTGTTTCAGTCTTCCAGAGATTTGAGACTGGGACGGAGGTTCACCTTCCAGCAGGATAATGACCCTAAGCATACTGCTAAAGCAACACCTGAGTGGTTTAAGGGGAAACATTTACATGTCTTGGAATGGCCTAGTCAAAGCACAGACCTCAATCCAATTGAGAATCTGTGGTATGACTTAAAGATTGCTGTACACCAGCGGAACCCATCCAACTTGAAGGAGCTGGCGCAGTTTTGCCTTGAAGAATGGCCAAAAATCCCAGTGGCCAGATGTGCCAAGCTTATAGATACATACCCCAAGAGACTTGCAGCTGTAATTGCTAAAAAAGGTGGCTCTACAAAGTATTGACTTTGGGGGGGGGGGGGGGGGGGGGGGGGTGAATACTTATGCACGCTCAAGTTTTCTGTTTTTTTGTCTTATTTCTTGTATAAAAATATTTTGCATCTTCAAAGTGGTAGGCATGTTGTGTAAATCAAATGATACAAACCCCCAAAAAATCAATTTTAATTCCAGGTTGTAAGGCAACAAAATAGGAAAAATGCCAAGGGGGGTTTGTTTCGCAAGCCACTGTAGCATGCAAACAAACTTATGAACAAGGACCACTTGTGAGCTTCAACAGCATGTGAAAAAAGAGCCTTGCAACATGGCTGGTCCCATGTACTTGTCCTCTCTATATATGTGGAGTAGGTTGGGACGGCAGTTACAGGTCACATCATAAATACTTTATTCACACATTACAGATAACTTCAAACATATTGTATAGCAACTGGTAGTCAGTTACAACATTTACAAATTGTTTAAAAATACTTAAAATAAAAATTAAAAGTTATTGGGTGACAGACAGATTTACATAAAAAAATGTGCTTGTTAGCAATTATGGTCTTTTATAAGCTTGTTACAAGTGACCAGAGCCCAGCTTTTTGAAGCTTAAGAGCATCCAAAGCTTTCTTTTTAAAATTGGCATTTAGCAGATGTTTGTATCTCTCTGTCTATTGCGTCACAGCAGGTGATTGCTCATACAGAAATGGCAGGAACGGTTCTTTGTGTAACCTTACTCTAAAAGTTTGAATCATCAGTGAAAGCAGGGAAAACATATGGAACACCATAGGAGGAATGCGGAAAGAATGGTCACAAAGGACTGCTTTGTTTAACATCTCATGCTCTAACTTACAAATTCATTAATTCCTATGGATTGTCTTAACATTGTTTGTTTTGCATCCCTGTATAACAGATGACAAATTTATTCTCAATGTATTATTTATTACATCTGTAAAGGTATATAAATGTTATCCATTAAACTATAAAACTACAAAATCTAGAAATACTAAAAAACTTAGCTCAATGGCAACCATTTTGAGTAGAAATCTTTCTCAATGTTGAAATGTGTTTTGACTCACATACTTATATCACTGGAAGATGTGGGCTCCATGCTCAATTGACAATCCACCCCCTACAAAAAAACCCCCGCTATAACAGAAAATATTACCCACTTAAAATATCAATAAATCTACAGTCCTGCACAGCCCTCTCATCTTTTTCTATCTTCTAAAACATGTTCTAATTTTAATACTCTTGCCTGATATATGTGGCCTGCTGTAACTAGTGAATCAAACTAAATTCAATATTGAAGATATTGAGAAAGAGTTCTAGTCGAAATGTTTGTCATTGAGCTTAAGTTTTGTTTTTCTATTTCTACTGCACATCTATAGTGTTCTTGATTCTGAATATATTTAGATATATGTGCTGAAAGGTACAAAACGTGCATATCAAACATGAAAGATAATCTCTACCTGTGTGGAAGCTATAAAAACCATTCAGGCTGGTAATTTTGAGGAATCAATATATGCAGGAAAACTGCAGGTTTTCTGCATGTTTTTCTGTCGTCAGCATGACACATGTAAATCCTACAGGAAGGCAAGCATATGACATATGAGGATTGTACACAGCACATAATTATAATTCCTGCAGGATTACTTCATGAACTCTCATTGCCCTGTAGGAAAAGTGTGAGTCAAAAAAAAAAGTTTTATAAAAGGATACACCTTACAGGATACAATAAAACATATAGCCTTCAGCCTTCACCTGATCGATTGGATTGTTTGTTTACACAATTTTGCATGATTCATCTACTGCACATGATATCAGTGGTGTAGTTGAGGGTATACGCAGGTAAACAGTATTTAATCACTTTGAATATGGGTAATATAGCATTTACCCAATTCTCATGTAAGGGATACAGAGTTTACTCACTTCTACTATCCTGTGATGTGCAAATCCTGGGTTAAAGACAAGATATTGTAATGGTGTGCATGCATTGTGTTGTGTTGTGTTGCTGACAGCTGAGAGCTCTCTCAGTCAACAATGGCACGTGCAGAGGGAAGGGGGAGTGGGGGGGTGGGGCATTGGAAATAGATGGCTATAGATAGGGTGGTAGGAAAGCCTTGCTATTTATAGGTGTTTGTTTATTTTATAACAGGGTTTCCCCCTCTGCCCCTGTCTTAGTTTGTGTTTGTATTATGAATTAGTTATCGTATATATGACAGCGAAGCGCCATGTGTTTTGTTATTGTTTTTGTGTATGTTTTGTTTTTCCCATCCACATTAATTAAAACTCGTGCAGAAGGTGGCCATCTCCTGAAATAATTTAGTGATTCATTAGTTGCTAATTGGGAGATGGTCACCTGTATAAATACCGGCATCTCTTTGCACTTCAGGGTGGGTGTATGGAGGAGAGCGAGAGACCGAGCAAGAGGAGATATTTAAAACTAAGTTACAGGATCAGTGACAGCAATCTGCCTAGCCTGACCTGTGTGTGGTTTATTTTGTTCTCGAGATTTGTTTTTGTTTATCTTTTTTATTTTGCTCTGTGAGCAAGTGTTCTTTTGTTTAAATATTTTATTTATTTTTATGTTATTTAATAAAAGGTGCGCACGCCGCGCCTGTGAACTGCAGTACCTGCCTATCTGTATTTTTGTTCCGTCTTCTGGCCTGACGTCACTGCAACACCATTTCCTGCCACACGTGGTGTTAGTAGTGGGATCACCAGCGCCTCTTGGACTCAGGGCAGAAGGGGTAATGCAGAAGGGTACCGGAGTTTTCGGTTTTTTATTATTATAATTTTTTATGGAGTGAGGAAAGAGGAGGATGAAGGAAGCTTCGTGGTGCCTGCAATTCATGGAGGTGAAGTACTACAGGAGAGAAAGCGCTCTCCAGAGGCCACCTCTCCAGAGAACAATGGAGAGGTATGAGAGCTGGCTGAGTGAACCCAGTGCCCCCCTGTGGCTAAGAACAAAGCGAGACATCTGCTGGGAGAAAGCACCTGGGATATCTTCTTGGACTTCTTCAGGCTGAAGCCAGAAGTCCAACAGCAGGCAATTGCAAGAGGATATCCAGGGCTAATGGAAGCCTTGGAGAGGATGACCCAGATCGTGGACTGGGTCTACGAGGAGCGGGAGAGAGGGGACAAGGACCTGGAGTGGGAGGAGGCCGAACGTACTGCGCCTGAGGGGGAGGAGCCCGAACCACCACAGCCCAAAAAGGGTGAGTCGGTGCGTCCGCAGCCCAAGAGAGGGGAGCCGGTGTGTCCACAGCCCAGGTAACCACCAGCAGAGGGAGAATACCTGCTGGTTCCACCTCCACCTCTGTGGGAGGACTGTCTGCCGGTCCCACCTCCACCAGCAGAGGGAGTGTACCTGCTGGTTTCCGCACTGCAGCCAAAAGGGGAGGAGCCCCTACCGCTTTCGCCGCCAGAAGGGGAGGAGCCCCTGCCACCTTCGCCTGGACCAGAGCAGCAGGGGCTGAGGGCTCTGCTTCGTCTAGGGACACTGCTGGCTCTGCTTCGCTTGTGGACGTTGCCTGGCTTGCACCGCCTGGGGCCGCTGCCTGGCTTGTGCAGCCTGGGGCCACTGCATTGCTTGTCCTGCAGGACCAGCTCCCCCAGCCACATTTTCATGGCAGGAGTGCCACTGAAGAAAGACACAGATGCCATCAGGAACAAAAAAGACATTAACAAAAAGAGGTGTTAGGATTGACCAATAAAAAGGTACTTTTTGAGGTGCTAGAATTTAAATAATGTTTGAGTCATAGCTCATCTGGCCTTGAGATGGATTTATTTAAACAAGAAATCCCATACAATTCTTCAAAATAAATGAATGAATAAATACAGAACATGGAAAATTGTGCAGAACAACCACTTGAACATAAATAAAGATGTTGAATACAAATAGGAAGTTGAAAGTAGATTCCAATCGAGGGCATCACCAATTGTTGTTTTGCTATACCAGCTGGCCTGTCCAGTTACTTTTGACATGCTTCTAGGCATACAACCTGATAGATTCAGACACAACTGACAAGTAGAGCTTGATATTATCATGTAAGCTGTTGAGACAGCAGCCTTGTCTTGACAAAGAAAGCAAAACAAAAAGTAAAATTCTGACCTAAATGGTAATATGTGTCATCCTTCACTTACGGCTCACTAAACTGCAGATGTGATTGACAAGTTTGGTGATTCTTACAAAGCTTACATTCATATCAGGCACCAATATACCACTCTATAGACTTGAAATGAAGTAAACATGACATTCATTTTTACTTGAAATATGAGTACTGTATTTGACATCTCAATACTCAATCTGTTAGTTCAGTTTTGGATAGCCTGTTTACACTCTAATAGTGTTCAATTAAATAGTGCGTGCTTCAGAATATCTAGTAAGACAAATATTTTTTTTTATGGCATGCACGAGAGATCCAATGTGGCATAAGTTAACACTGTATAAAATGACAAAAAAAAACCAAACACTTATCACAGTTTTAGTTGGTTCTGTTGAATGATACTTTTTAAAATCTGATATAAGGATATCAGTGTTAATATGAAATGTGTAAATGTAGCTTCCCAAGCTCAATGAAAGTATTTCCTTTCACCTGCAGATACTGTATAACTATAGAGCTGCACTGTCTTCAGTGGGACAACGCTACATGTTTATTTGCTTTTAAAAAGGCTGTCCTAAAAGGGTCACCAGTCTTGCCTGTCCATTCAGATGTGACACTTTTTCTAAATTACTTTTCCCGAAGATATTGTTTATTCTTTAGAGGGTGTTATGTCCCTCTATATTGCAGTGATACATTTGGAAGCTTGTTTTTTTTTTTTTTTTTAAAGAAAAACAAACATGAAACTGTAGCCCCCTGCCTCAGGAGCATGCATATCACAACTATCAGTGGAATAATCTTTCTGCTGTTTGTAGATAATATGATGTAATATATATATATATATATATATATATATATATATATATATATATATATATATATATATATATATATATATATACAGAAAAGCTTAGAATGGATTGAGGAAGGCTGAGGTATAGATGATTTAAGCCACACTTAAATGGTTTAAGTAACATCATGAAAAAAATACACAGATTAACTCACCACCTCCTAGTTCTACTTTTCAGCATGTTTGTTTGCCCTAGTTCTCAAAGCTTGCACAACTTTGTTATACAGTACATTTATAGTGTGCAATTACTGCAACCATCCAAAACTATGAATACTAATACAGTCTGAGGTAAAACAATCAGAAAGTCAAGAAGACAAACAAAATTATGTTAAAGTTTAAACTAATATAATTATGCAAAAGTGCAAAAACCCTGACAAAAATGGCAAACCATAAAAGGAGAAAAAAAGTCTAGATATTGGACAGGATTTGTATCAATGTCTGAGCATGCAACACCTTTGGCTACCTGTTAACCCTTCCATCATTGCCTTCCTAAACAAACTACCCAGTTTCATAATACACACAAAAGTAGTAGTATATAAACGTTGCCATTTAAAGTGTTCTGGTGCTTTTACCATGCCTACAAATCAGTTACTTTGATATCGTATCGTGATATCAAATATGCATATTTGGCCACACTTAACTGTGCTTACCAATGCTTTCACTTTGTCATTTTTTGTCAACAGATTAAATACTTTTCCAAAGTTTATATAATTCCTTAAGTAGTCATTCCTGAAGATGCAGAACATCTTCAAACAATTCCACAATTCAAGGTGGAAATTAAAACAACCATGCTTTTATCTACTTTTTGCATATTTCTTTAAAGAAAAAAATATAGTCATTGTGTGTCATGTCAAGATTAGATGAGAAGCTTAGAGCTCACGTTTTGTTTTCTCTGTTTTATTGTAAATAGATATGTATTGTGGTAAAGTAACAGAGGGTAGCTACATTAATCTTCACTTGAACAGAGCATTATTACCATATGGAGAACTTTTCATGTGCTAGACTGCAGTTCCAGCGAGATGATCGCTGAGGGTCGCTGATTCCTAGCTCTCACAATACACCTGTTGCAAATGACAGTTATATTATTACTTAATTAGAAAGGCAGTAATGTGATAGTTGGTTAGCACCTGCGGGTATAAAAAGAACAGCCTGAGGTGTGTTTGCTGTTGGGGAGAAGTGAGGAGAGCTGGACGGGAGTGTTGGTGAGAAGCTGTATAAAACTAAACAAAACTAAACATTACATGGAAAGGGCTTAGCCATCCTGGTTAGAGAGGGTAAGCAAGACAAGAGTGTTTAGATTTCTGTGTGGAGTTAGGTTTTTTTTTTTTCAATTGTGTTGTAATTGTAAACACAACTGAAATTTGCAACAAAATTGCTGTCTAGAAAGCACCTTCCTTATAAGAACAGCCTGACACTACCAGGGTTGCCCCACTGCAGTATATAGTATACAATGTGACTGGTTCCGTTGTGCAACAAAAGAAGCAGGGGTTAGGGGAGGGAGGTGGGGGTCTTGACAAATCACATTAAGGGTACAAGGAAGCTATGTTCCACCTTAGATAATTTCTGTAGTTATTTTTGGTAGCTACTGTGGTTTTTGTGTCAAACCTGCTAAGACCATTTACAGGGAAAACTGCAGAAGACCAGTTCTCCATTTTTTACCAAAAAAAAGTGCCAATTTCCTGAGCATCTGCGTGCTTCATGGGAAGTAGGTAGTTACAAACTAACACACTTAAGTGCCCCATGTTTCCCCTCCTTAACTGTTAAAAATATTTCCATAAAAAAGCTACATTCTATTTAACTGTGCATTTGTCTACACAGAGAACATGTACAATTTATTTGTCAAATTTGACCTTTTGTATGTATTTAAATCATTGTATATATTTAAATATTTATTTAAAGAGGTGATAACCAGGGTTTTAAAGTCCATCTCCTTTCCTCTTATACGCACTAGGAATGTTTTCACTGATCCCCCATTATTTATGTTCAATATCATTTGTTTGTATCACATCCCCTGTATCTTTGTTAAAATCCCCTCACCTGGGCGCGTCTGGTAAAGCTGCTCTGTGTGGAGTGCAGAATGCGCCCTATAGCCTGTATGTTGCCAGATCGAGTCCAGGCTATTCCACTGCTGACCGAGGACGGGAACTCCCAGGGGGTGCTGCACAATTGGCCGAGCAGCGCCCGGGGGGTGGGGGTGGGCTTAGGTTGGACAGGGAGTTCTCAGCTCACCATGCACCAGAGACCGCTGTAGTCTGGCCGGGCACCTGCGGGCTTGCCTGTAAGCTGCCCAGAGTGAAGAGAAGCGGTCTGCTGACTGCACACCCATATAAGGCAACATGTTCATCTTCGCCGCCCCTGAGTCAGCACAGGGATGGTAGCTTTGGGCTGAGTCTGAATACAATTGAGCATTTCAAATTGGGAGAAAAAAGGGATAAAAATTAATTGCTGACTACTAAATTTAAAATAAATAAATAAATAAATAAATAGATAGATTAATTAATTAATTAAATCCCCTCACAACACCATTTTGTAGCTGCCGGTAAGCAATTTGGAATGCCCAATCGATTTACCCGTCACCTCAGCAATTCCCAACATGGCTCAGGAGACCCGAAGGTTCAGTGGGCGTCCTCCGATCCAACGAGCCAGCTTCCTTTTTCACCTAAGAACTCGAGAGTTTACTGGGCGGCTGTCCAGTAGGGTTTGCTGTAGCGTGATGAGAAGAAAGTTCCTGACGGTTTTGCCTCCCTAACCCAAAGGGGGGCCAGAGCTAATGTGTTGCGCACTTCAGACCCCAGTGACGACCGTCCTACTTCATGCAGCCAGGACACAAACCTGCCGCGATTCACCATGTGCACCACGTGGCTGCATTTCTACCACATGACCCACTTGAGGACCCCACCTTGGCATATCTAAGAGTCTTTCTAAAATACTATATGCAATAATAGAGTACGGAGAGAGAGAGAGAGAGAGAGAGAGAGAGGAGAGAGAGAGAGAGAGAGAGAGAGAGAGAGAGAGAGAGAGAGAGAGAGAGAGAGATTGATTTTGTTTGGTGGCACTAACTACTGGCTAAAGTCCCATCTGATAATTCTGCATTGGTAGTAAATTGATAATAATAGTAATAACAATAATCTTTATTTTTATGTAGCACCTTTCATCATGGACCATCATCACAAAGTGCTTTACAAGATACAATACTAGGGTGTGTGAACTATTCATCAGTTGCAGAGTCACTTACAACAACGTCTCACTTGTGGGACAGATTAGTTATAAAAATTGTGTGCATGTATTTGATGATAGGTCAGTTGTCTATTGAGTGAAACTAGTACATTTAGAAAGCAAAGGTTCTAAATGGGACAAAATATATGTTTGTATGTTTGAAAGAGTAGATGGTATCAATTCAGGGGTATCAAGATATTTAATGGGTAAAACAGGCAGCAAATGCCACACAAATCCATGTGTTTTGTATTTATTCATCTGCCCCTATACTTGTTGGAGATTTTTCTATAAATATTCATCTGCCCTATTACTTGATATATATATCATATATATATATATATATATATATATATATATATATATATATATATAGACAGAGTGAAGAATTGCCCTCTGGTCACACATTTTTTCTTCTCCAAATAAGCACTTAGGACACCATAACGTGTGTTCACAAACAAAAAGAAAACAAAACCTAACCCAATCTCGGGCCCTACCTAAACAGGTGTTGATACTAACTGAATATGAGGCAGGCTAGGCCTGTTCCCTCCTCATCAAAATCAATTCACAATCCGAAGCCATAAACCAAACACCTGTTTCAGTGTTCGTTTAACCAGTAACTCAAATAGCAAAAAATGTCCTTCGTTCACTCTCCCAGTCACCAACCAAATTCCTCACATTCTCCCTCGACCAACACTCACAAACACAAAGTTTTTAAATGCTAAACAATTACATTGTTAAAGACAATTGAATAATTAATTGAAATGGAGCCAACCTGACTCCAGTAGCTTCGACATGGCCCTAACTCCCCCATGTATTGTCTCTGCACAATAAGAAGTATTCATTTTAAACCAGATTTAATTACTTTTAATTTCCCTTATTTAACACACCATTATAATTTACCAATGTATTCATGAACCCGTCTTTAGTTTTTAATCCCAAACTCTTTACATTACTTATTCTGTTTACCAACCAGTTTGTGTACATTGTCTTTTCCATCTTTTATATTGACCAATCCCTTACAATATATATATATATATATATATATATATATATATATATATATATATATATATATATATATAAGTATAGGCCCATATAATATATATATAATAATAGACTGTGATAATAAAAGGATGCTTGGAGTTCAGTGAGGTGCCCTTGACTTCTGTACTGTTTTGAACTCCGATTTGTTCTATCTTTTCAATAACCATTAACCACAATAACATGCCTCCATGTTTCCACCTTCAACACGAGGACTGAACAGTCACAGTGCCGCAAAAACCACAGGAAACCATGACATGCTCATAAAATCTAACAGAAATGTTGAGAGTGTTGTGCAAGACCAGGGAAAAACAGGCTGCTGTAAAAATATTGTCTCTAAAATCATAAACATTAGCACATCACAAGAGTTTTGGAACAGCAGGGTGCTTCAGCCCTTTGCAGGTCAAGGTCTGAAACCAAACTAAGACTGCTTATCTTTTGAATAATTTCTAAATGTTTGTACTGTTAAGGAATCTAATTGTGGAACTTATTCTCCAAGCTTTTTACTCAAGTTTGTAAATTACTCTGAGACGTATACTTTTAATGTCACTAAAGCGTTGAGAGACAAGTCTGAATTATGAATGCTCCTTTAGGTTTGTAAGGAGATGACGAGTCAATTAAAACATACAGAAATCCTTTATGACCCACTTCCCTGTTTAATGGTGCAATTTAATCAGGCTTTCATGCAGCATGTACAAGTACATGTCCCAAACACCACACTGTACACCTTACCATATAAAAAAGCTTATTTTAAACTAAAACATAAAAATACAGCTAGATTGAAAACAATCCTGCCTGTCACAGAATTTGGATTAGAAAACACTATGATAATTCTAGTCCAGGTAGCCTGGTTGAATTTTCCAAATGGTAGGTTTGGGGACCGTATGGACATGTGACATGTTCCTAGAATAAACTACAGCGTCCAGAATACAGTGGTGCCATCACCTGCTAGGAGACAGCTGTGCGCATTGGGTGTCTTATCCATTTTGCATAGCATAAACATCACATTATACCAGATGATGGCTAGAAGTAAAGGAAAAGCAAAATAAAATGTTCATATACACATTTTCATTCATTCATTTACTCCCGTTGTTAGATATATATTGTTTTATTGCTGGGATCCAGTTAGACCCCAGGTTACCAGGAAAGTCAGTTTTCCGACGTCTCCTTATGAGGGTTAAAATGACTTCAGCTGCCTCTCTTGGTAGAAATGCTATGAAAAATATACAAAGCTAAGTACTATCTGCTTTCTTTGCATGAATAGTGATCCTTTTTTTTTTTTAAAGGCACACAGAAAAATAATAAAGTTTTTACCGCTTTGGAAATTAAGGTTCAGATTATGATCCTCTTGCCATTGTGAAAAAAATGATATTCAAAATAACTTTAAGGGCCAAACTCATTACATCGTACCCCTTTTAGTACCCCCTAGCTAAAATCATTTTTGCATGCCATACCATGTTTTAACACGTACCACAAACTAACAAGGCACCGGTACTCAAATTCTGCAATTCCTACTTGCTTGTGTACAATACAGGATACAGTAAACTAGTCAAAAGTGCTTATTTTTACTTTCACAATGGTGATTAATTATATTTTCAGAACACAGGGCCTATTTCTGATGTCAGCATTTTTGTATCAATTTATAGCCGAAACCCAAAATTATGTAAAATGTCGACATGGGGCATATTTTAATTTACATAATGATCATAACCAGGAAGTATCTCAAACGCTGCCAGTAATAGCAATCTTCGATAATCATAGATCATTGTCCAGCTACATGACCAACCAGATACGTTTTGTTTTGTGTAGTCTTTTGACTTCCATAACCTTCTAGAGATCCTAGCAACAGTTGAGGAGCTGGTGACAAGCTAAGAGTTGGGAACTGGTAGAAATATTTATTGGCTTATTTTTGGGTGCAAGTATGTACTGTATATAAAATCCCAAACAACCCTTTTATTTCTATTTCCATTCACCAACTAGGAGGATACCTCTCCACTGACATCACCTTGGAGGGTCCTTCTTTCTCCAAGACGTCAGCCAATGCAAACACTTTCACAATAACTACTTTCAAGAACCTGATTAACGCTAATCTTGGACTCCCTTAGTGAAAATAACATTACGTAGTCTAAGATTAGTATTAATTGGGATCTGTGAAACCAACCCTTAGTTTACAAATGAATACGCAGTTTCTTTGTGCTGTAGTTTACTTGTACTGGACATTAACTATTATGTATAACAATTACATTACGTCACATGTTTTGTTTGCTATTTAAAAAATGGTTCATAGGTTGCAGTGTGTGGGTCTATGTTTATATTTTTTAGTTTTTCTAAAAGGGAAAAAATCTATATTGAAACACTAAATTAAAGATATGAAGAATTAACATTTAAATGACAAATTATGAAAGCGTAAGAATATTATATTCTTTATCAAAACTGTTTTTTTAACAATATGCAACTGATGCTCACTGATCTGCAATTTAATGAAAAATTCAACATGCAGCTTTTGGAGAGATAATTTTAATAATTCAATTGTGTTTAAATATTGTAGTGCTTTTAAAAGCAGATACAGTTTCATGAATACCAAACCTTGTTCAAATAATAATTATAAATAATGAATATGAAACTTAAGACGTTGTTACCAACAAACTAGATCCCAAGAACTGTTCTTCTGCTCAAAAGCACCCCTTGACTGACAACTTAGAAAATACTCTGTCTCTGCCCATTAACAATAGAAAATGCTTCCAGGCACCACAGGTATCTGTTTAACATAACGTGGCTTGTAGTTTTCACCACTCTATCAGGTTAGGTCAGGTTAGTTTAAAAGTCCAGTAGATAATGATGAGTGCTAAGATCAGATCATACACTGATTTAGTAGATGCTTGGGTGTATTATCTTCTTTATCAAAACATGTTGTACATCATTTCCACACCATCACCCAAAACTGAAAAATAAAGTGTCACGTTTTTAAGGTTTACTGTAACGAAAAAAACAACCCACTGCAAATATGTGAGGAGCTCTTGGAGAGATATATAGATACAAATATCTTTGTAACTTTGAGATGGTTAAACCTTTTTTTTCTTAAGTACTAGTCTTTTTAACCTTACACCCCACAGGTTGTTACTAAGTCATTTCAATATTTCAAGAAAAGGAATCTTTTCAAAAGACAGCAGGAAAACAGTGGATAGGAAACAGAATTATTATTTGTTTAATGTTATTGCTATTTCAGAAACATACTAAATAATTAGTGGGCTTATTATTAATAAGATAATAAGAATAATAATAATAATAATAATAATAATAATAATAATAATAATAATAATAATAATAATAATAATAATAACAAATAGCAACATTGTTAACTTTAATATTTTATTTAAATCCGTAAACCAAAGCCAATAGATTGAAACAAATGAAAACTGTTAACATGCGTCATTGTACAGTCTAACATTTTGAAAAGCCAGCCCACCAAATACAATCACAAAAGGACCATTCAACAAGTCATCATTTTAAATAATGCAATGAAAAGTTTTTGTAATGGCTTTGATAGCAGAAAATAACATCAATAGTTACAAAAAACAATCTTCGAAGCTGAAAAAAACAATATACAGTAAATAATTATAATTAACAAACTTGATTGAATGTGTCATTGTGAAATAGTATGGCATACTAACCAAAATATACAGAAATGACAACAGAATAACTTTCTCAATATTTACAGTGCCAAAAGCCTTAATGTCAGAAGCTTAAAACATTTATTTACAGAAAAAAAATGCAACACTAAAAGAGTGTAAAGTACAGTATGTGTGCACAGTGAATACTTTTTCCCTACAGCGTTATGAAATATTGGAGACAAAACTAGACTGTGTTTTCATTTAAGATACACACTACATATATATTTTATTTTTAAATGATATTCTTGGTGGGGAAAGATAAAATAAATGGCTGACGGCTTGTTTTACCCATGGCATAGCAACGTTTGTCTGTATGAAAAGTTTTTTGCTGTTTTGGTGAGATACACATTAAGGATTTACCTGAACTTTTCCTATATGTCTTAAAGTTTGAGAAACTCTGATGTGAAGGAGGGTAGTTTAATAAGAAGCAGAATTAGCTTTCTTCTAGAAGTCAGTAATGTAGGCTTGTGTGAAGGCACATTTCAACTGCAATAAAATTAAGCTTTCAATATTTTGTTAGTATAGCTGGTTTTAAAAAAAAAAAAACCTATCGTTCTAAAATGTGCTGTACCAAAGTCTACTACTTAGTGAAATTCTTTTACACAATGCCTTATTTACTCAGTTAAGGGAAGCGTACGCGACTCTTTGTTTCTGCAGTGATGAAATCTGATGTATTGAAAATTTAGCTTCCTCAATCCAAGTGAAACTTCCTTGTGAGGAAACAGTTGGACAAAAACTATAAAAGAAAGGTCTGTCTAATCAACCAGTGCATATTTTCAAGTTTCCAAAAGTTTAAATGGCAGCAACACTTGGCCTTGTCACAAGGCTCTATTACAACAGACCAATACTGAATTCCTGACATCACCATCACTATCAACAATGCTCAAAGATGACCTGAGTTATTACCAAACCTCTGAAATCTAATCCAAACGCATTTTTACATCCTGATTTACTGCTATTGTGTGCACTTCTGTTGTGTGCATATAATTCATTTAACACAATCTCACAGTTGACGGTTAATGACATTGATATGTCTCCAACACAGAATATACCATATGACTCATTAAATACTATATAGTGCACCTCCATAAAAAACAGCAAAAAAACAACACAATTTAAACAAAAAATATATATAACTTTGAGTGCAACAATGCTTAAAATTATAAAGAATAAATACACAATGCAAAAATAATGTCCGTTCTTTTTACATGGAAATCTTGCTTTTTTGGAGCATTACAACAAGGAATCTTGCCTCTTGCCGCACAGCTGGAATAAGTAAGTCTGATACATACAGTACTGTACCAAGTAAACTAGTCTTTGAACTTGCAAAGATCAAAACATCTCCAAAATCTAGAACATATTGAAATGTATACGACGCATATTAGCTTGCAATAACATGATACAGTACACAGCTTCTAACTTAAGAACTTGCTTTGTTTCTAGTTTGTTTTAGTCTCCATCCCACAGTAATAGGTCTAGACGGTCTGCTTCCAGCACTTACATAATGTAACAAATTAATATAATAAAATACAACTAACAAGCATTCAATATTTACATTTTAAACTGAAATGTATAAAAGCAGAATAGTCATATGTATCCCAAAAGCATTTTTTTTTTTTTATTTAACCTTAATATCATGATAATTTCCACTTGAAATGTAATTTATTTACAGACCGTTGTCAACAAACAATAAGTATTTTGTAATTTGTTACCAGTTATGCAATATTAGCCAAGTTTTTGAACTGAAAAGGCAGCATTGTTTTGTTAATAAATATGTTTCCTCATTATTGTTACTTTTTAAATACACTGTCACCGGTTCACAAGATCTTTTGGTCTGCAATGTTTCTGGGAGGGGGGTGGCGGTAGGGTGTTCATGCCCATTCGAGTTTTCTTAGACACTCGTTCCTCTGTACAGGTTTGTTGCCATGCACTGAACAAAGAGAGTTTGTGAGATCATGCTCTCTCATGTCTCTGTTCGTCTTCAAAGAATACATCATCACCCAGGAGAAGAGGCTGCGTAGACGCATTACTGCTGCCAACAGAATTGAGCCGCAAGGAGTGGGCAGCCAGATCCTCTGTGTTGGAAAATTTGGTTGAAAAGTTTAAATAGATCTGAAAAAAAAGCATAAAAACTATCAATAATAAATCAGACAATGTTGGTGTTTTATGAATACTGTTTTTAATCACACACTTTTTCATACACAGAGAAAGATACACATTCAAATGCCTTTAAGCACTATAGTATCTAGGTTGTAGAACAAGATTCATGACAATTGTAAATTGTGTTTTTTTTTTTTTTTTTTTTCTGAAACTTGCCAAAACATCTCTCAAGGGGAATAATGTCAGAACTTTCAAAAACTGAATGTGTTAGATGGCTTTTAGTCAAGAGCGACAGACTGCTTTTCTTTAGTTATTTAGTAATTTGGTGTACATTCTTTATCTCACTGTGGGAACGTGCCCTGCCCCTGTGCTATTTATTTGTGTTTTATGTAGTGTGTTAATGTTGGTATGTATAGTATGTATAGCCTTGGTACGCGGGATATAAATGGGTAACACAAGTGATTTAAAATATATTTGTACTTAGGCACGAGGATTGCACATCACTCCACATGCAAATTAAAAAGTATATAGTGTGTGGACACGGGAGTGCACTCATTTAATTCACATGCAGTTGTACCGAGATTCCAATTGCAACTGAATGATTGATTAGCAAGAGAGTCTCGGTACAGCTGCATAAAAGCATGCATGTTTCACTCACTCGGGGTTGTGTGTTCGGTGAGTAGAGAACGGGTGTGGAGAGGAGAGAATTAAAAATTAAACAACTGTTTCGACTCACTGTGTTTGTCTGTTAGTCCACTGTTTGTTAAGTGTTAGTCCGTTTTGTATCGTCTCTTTGTTTTGGCTACCAACGCCGTGTCCTGTGTTTTGTTTGTTTTGTTCACCCTTTTTAATTTACAATAAACTGGTGAAAGCAAGCGAATTTACCATATCACTCGCAGTGCTGTGTGTTTTCTTCTGGTCCTACATCACCACTGAAGCCAACCTGTCGCACTCACACAATCCAAGGTCTTACTCGTTTCATTTCTTCATAGAGACTCTACACTTTTTAAACTCTTTAAGTAAGCAATGGCTAGGTAAATTAAACAGCATGGAAAGAGACACTAACGTTTTTTTTTTTTTTTGTGTGTGTTCCAAATTTTTTTTTTTAGAATATGAAATAAATAATTTTATGTCTAGTGACAAAACTGTACAAAACATAATGCAAATCGAATGATTAATAGTCATCTTGTATGACACCTTTTTTTGGCCCTCACAGTAAGTTGTTTCAATTGCAAGTGCCTATTCACTCTCATGAGTGAGACTGCCGCTTGCTGTAAAAACCCCTTATTATATTATTTCTTGTAAGAATAAAAAATGTTAATATTATTCCTTTGCATTGCAGACATTAATTTGCATAGCAACCCTGTCATTTGTTTCCAGTCTCAACAGGATCTCAAACGGAATGTTTATCTGTTGACTTACATGTTTTGTGTTGTCTGATAGCTGCTGTTCAATCTTCTCTACAATTTGTTCAAATGAGGGTCTTTCCAATGGATCAGCATCCCAGCATGCCTTCATTATATCACACCTGCAAAAGGCATTTGATTAGGCCTCCAGAGGAAATGCATGATAAACCTACCTTATTATTTCTAGAGGTAATCAAAGCTGATTTTATAATTGCTATACTCATCAAAAATAGCTTAAGTGCTCCAAAGTATTCAGGGGGAAAATGCCAGCAACTACTTTAATTAAGAGTTGCTACTTATGTTTCTACATTCCCATCTGTAATCAAGATCTGCACTTTGTAATTTGGAGCTGTATACCCAGAACAAGCAATGGCGACAGTGGGTGTTATAAATTAGTTTTGTATGAAAAAAGCAGGACGTTCAAGACAGAAAGGGTTACCCTAACATTCTTCTCACCACAAACATTGCACGAACAAACAGCTGCCAATGCCATTATGTATTTCTTAAGGAAACAGTTAAAAAAATTCACACCATCACAAATGGTAAACTGAAAACCTACAGCCACATTTTTGCATTCATTGTAACACACTCCAGATAAGTAGCCGAAAATAGACCTAACAATACATTGGACAGGATTTGAAATGCATGTAGCAATTAAAAAGAGGTCAAATCCAAAAAGGACAGCTGTTGCTTCTGATCTTAATCTTCAAGTGACAGAGTTACTCCACAGTGTTAAGTGCCAGTGATCCATGCAAATGAACACAAACAGGGAAAGCATCTCATAGGAATAAAATGCTGTTAACCACTGCACATCATTCCAGAAATCTTTGACTGTACCAATCTTTTGGCTCAACATCTTAGTACAAACAGAAATGTAGGTAGAGTGGCCTGAGGGCTTAAAACAAGGGTTATAAAAAAAAACAGAAACATGGATATCAATACACAGGCTAGCCTTTCACTCTCTAAATAGTACTTTTTGTTTGTTTGAGCTGGCAATTGTAAACAAATCACAGAGCAAGCCTATCATATTTAAACAACACCCAGTAATAACGTTTATTTTTTTAAATCTCCAAGTTTGAAAAAGTTTCCTTCTCGTTCCCAAGTTCTTGTCATTCCCAAGCTTCTTAACACATGTAGATAAAATTGTGTTTTTAAAAAGTGCTGAATTTTCTTGTGAAAAAGAAATACAAAACTTATTTAAACTTTGTGCTATATTGTAAACTGTTTTAGATAAAACAGTCATTCATTCACCTACTTAAACCTTTTTTTTTGTCTTACATTTCATTGGGTGCAAATTCAGGTCCAACCATCCTATATCCTTCCTTGATCATCTTGTAGAACTTGGAGTCTACTGGCATTCCAGGATAAGGGCTGCTGCCTGTGAAAACCAAAAGACTTCACTTAGCTGCTGCAACCTTTAAACACAGCTAAACAAAACCAATAATATTATATTATCATCAGAAAGGAGAAGATAAAAATCAACAAACCTAAAGAGAATAATTCCCACAGTAATATGCCATAAGACCAGACATCACTTTCAAACGTGTACACACACTCAAAGATGCTTTCTGGAGCCATCCACTTTACAGGAAGCCGTGCCTGAAACAAATTACATTTGTAAAAACATATTTATGTAGGATTTATAAAGTGACACTGGAGCACACTGAAAATATTCATTTGAACGATATATACGTTGCACTGTATTATTTGTGACTCATCACATACATATGTTACATACAAAACTAATTATGAAAGGATGCCTCATGGGCATATCATTTATACAAGTTTACCAATGTAAATTTACATAGTAATTAAGCAGTTGTCCCATGCTTTTTTCGTGATTATACTACATTTATCATAGTTTGCCATGGTTTTTAATATGCTTTACTATGTATATATGGGCTTTAAGATGATTACATATGCTTTGCCATGCTTTCACTAGGCTTTATTACACTTTGCTATTTTTTTACTATGGTAAACTTGTATAAGAGATCCACTAAAATACACATTTTTCTTGTTTTTATTTGTATTTCCATCACAACCAAAACGTGAATACGCTCTAAAAATTAAAAGTTGTATCTCATACCTCAATTTTTGAAGGAGTAAATTACAAACTTTATAAAGGGCTTTGACAATGGGCCCCATCTCTTTGATCCTTAGAAATGTGTTTGGTTCTTTTTACAATGTCAATACTGTTACGTGATGGCATTTTACACTTACATTGCCTTTAACAACATAGTTGGAATCGTTTTTAATGTCTCTAGCCAGACCAAAGTCACAAATTTTAGCCACTCGCCCTGGTGTAATAAGAATGTTCCTTGCGGCCAGGTCTCTGTGAATACACTAAAAAAAAAAAAGAAAAAATAATAATTATAATAATAATAATAAAAATATATATATATAATATATATATATATATAATATATAATTATATATATATATATATATATATAATATATAATATTATAAATATATACTAAGTATTGAGATATGTTTACATCTTATAAGTAGACAAATGTAAAAATGTATCTACTGATTCCAAATTGAATGTTCACCATACTAACAATAACAATAATAATAATGCAGAAATACACATTTTATCCATCAATATCAAGAAAACAATAGCATAGATTAAGGTCTTCATAAAGAAAATAACATGAATGATCATAAAACAGTTCAGACCTTCTGTTTTAAAAAGTCATACATTGATTTAATAATATGATGATACAAAACACTTACATTTTTGGAAGCAAGGAAGCTCATTCCTTTAGCAACTTGATAAGAAATACTCAAAAGATCTTCTGTGTCCAGGGCCATTGAATCATCTTGCAACATTTCATTATCTTTATCACTGTATGATCCTAATCAAGATTTAAAAAAAAAAAAAAAAAAAAAAAAAAAACATTTTATATCGCTTTTGTATAAATTGTGTAGATAAAGTTGTCATTTCAACAGTGAAATTATAATTAAGGACATGTAAAAATGAGACATACGTTTATCTTTTGGTGTTTTCATCACATATAGCAAACAAGTAACCACAAGGTATGATGTAATAAGGTTTGTAAAAAAATGATCAATAAAAATGTAAGAATCAATTAAGTAATTGCAAAAGTCAACAAAAGTACAGTATTTCATGTTGGATTTTGAAATGTCACATTTTTCAATTGTTCTTAGTTTTTCGTTATGCGTATGGAAAACTACAAAGTAGTATGTAATTCAATATGTTAATGTGACATTATTCAGCAGGTTTCATTTGATTTTATGGTTAAAATTAGTTAATTCTATAGAGTGATGCAAAACTTTTGTCCTATATATATATATATATATATATATATATATATATATATATATATATATATATATATATATATATTATGTTTTGCTAGTATTATCTGTATGTTTTATAACTTATGTTTTTGCTAGTAGGAAGCCATAAAGGAAGTGAAATATAAACTTTGGCTGACATGTGGTAACTGGTCTTGAGTTTTGAAGACACGATATGGAATGGCTGGAATGGCATGCTAGAAGAAAAATGGCAACAGTGTAGAAGGAGGTTTATTTTTTTAGCATGCCCAGTGTCATCACACAGCTTTCCATCACATCTTCACTTGAGCCTTTTGTTACACAGAATACAAGTTCCCTCACCTTTCCTTACTGATCTTCTGTTCTCTAATGTAGACTTCAATGGGCTTGCACCTGGTATGGAAGGCCTCATTGTCATGTAGCCACTTTTACTATCATCACTGTGTTCATGCATGGAAAAACAACCACCCAAAGTATTAGTTTTTTGGTAGACATCTGTATTGCTAAACTTACACGGTTTAATATTATAAACTGTCATGACAAGTCAAGAATGAAGATAAAAGTAAATGGATAGTACTACTGCCATCAGACATACAGCAAATGATTGCCTAGAGCTCAGTTATGTACAATAAAAACACATTTTGAAACATTTCTAAACTTTTAAATTGTACCATATGGTTTTTGGGACTTCAACTAGTTGTGAAATATATGATTTAAGCATTTAAAAGGTGGTAAATCATAGTAAGCTACAAACAAGTATTGAAATTACTCAAACACGAAAGAGAAACACTACACACTTTTTAAGTGAATAAATTCAAAACTGTATTTCTAATTCTGAAATAATCAGAATAAAATTCCAGTCTCACTGAACACATGACACAGTGAAAGTTAATCATGTCACTCCCTCTTAATGATATGACTTGAAACTATCTCTTTGGAAATAAAATAGGTGTGTATTGTACTGAAGAAAAGTCTGTTCTACTCCAAAGAAATCACTGAGCTATTCACTTTAGATATGGGGATGAGGTGTCTCATCCCTTCATTACCCTCAAGGAAATCAGCAGTGTGCTTCACTAACTCTGCTGCTTTCTTTATTATCTGATTCAGATCAGCAGGAAGCCCAGCAAAGGATCTGATATTGTCCTGTATTTTCCTTTTCCGCCATGACAAATGTACTCATTCAGGCATAAATCGCTGTGAATTGGCTTATTGTTAAAGTTGGTATGAATGTATTTCAAATCAGCAATGTACTGTATCCCTTATTGAAAAACGAATAAACACAGAAATAAAAAAAAATTTAAAAAGTATAAAGTGTTTTCACTAGCTGTATTACCTTTGCGCATTTTAAATGTTGTATTTAGCCATCCTTATTTAACTTTTTTTTTTTTTTTAATTGTTCTTTTGCATTTAAAGCATGGGGTTTTAGCTATGGTTGTTTACATTTTGGAAAGGTAAAAGTTCTCATTTAGTCTTAACTTCCAATATTAGCTCTCACCTTTTTGCTTCAGACAGAATATTCCTGTAATGTGATTCTTCTACAAAACTGGAGCAAAAGAACAAGTCTCTTTTCCTTCTCAGAAAGTTCAGAAGGTCACCGAAACAGCAGTACTCGGTGATTACCAGTATAGGACCTGAAAGAAAGAATCAATTTGAATATTGTTAGTAGCCCTGCAGTTATCCTGGGAATGGACACACAATCTACACAAAGGCAGAATTCAGTCCAGATACAGCATGCTAAACTACATGTCCACTTAACTACCACACATACCTAAAAAAAACACCACAATGAATTGCATATTTTCCCATGAAAAAAAGAGTTACTTTTAAAGCAGCAGGTATTTTACTGGCTTCTGAGCAATCAAGAGTTGACAAAGGAGGCTGTTCACCTGCCCTACTTTTCTGTAATAACAAAATGAATGCTTCCACTAACACTACAATCAATGCCTTATATTCAGAGTATTTAAAAAACTAAATTCAAAATACATATAAAAAAATGCAATGTGTTCAGATACCTCCACTATATATCATAATCAGTCTCTGAAGAATCAGTAACAAATGTAGTAATTCTGGGAGGTAATGGGAGAGATGTAAGTATAGGCGCAGTGGAAAAAATTGCAGATGCAAAATTCAAATTTAATTGCGGCCAGTCAATTATTTTGCACTGCGCCCTATGTAAGCTTACGTGCAATGGAAATTACTGAACATGCATAAATAATGATCCGCAATTATCATAACGAGGGTCTTAATGAGCGCATCAGTCTATTTAGTGGCTGCACTTGCAGCCCAGAGGTGACGGAGCAGAGAGAGATTGTAGGCGCTGTATGACATCTGTGGAGCATGAAAATACAAACCAAAAATATATACATGTCAGAGGAAGGGCAGCAAAGTCCTCTTGGCGCACAGAAAAGAAAAGTTTTCTGAGACTGAGCTTACACCTGAGGTCACTTGGAAAAGCCTCAGCCAGCATCAGTTATGCTAGTAACCTTTGGAAATTATATGTATTGGCCTGCCCTTTTCAGCATGACATTCTGAAATTTGCCTAGGTGTATTGGGCTATCCCTCCAGACATTCCAACCGTAGTCTGAAAGGAACCAGAGGCTAAGTAGTAAAGAAAACACAGCTCTTTCACATGTGCAGGGATAGCAGGTCTTTAGATTGACGCTGGGGTCTAACTCATCCCTCAATTCAGCTATTAAGTCTAGGATAACCTGTGGCGTGAGACAATAACGCTTTAGCATCGCACCTTCTGGCATCCCAAACAAAGTGACCCTGGGATTGAATATGCAGGGTCTTCTTCGTCTTGCCCTTCTCCGAACGTGTTTGTATCCTGGTTCATCACTGCAACTCCCTAGCGACTCGGGAAACGGAGGCTTGAACACATGTACTCCGAAACGTGCTCCTGCCAATCTGTCATTTTTTGCCCTGCCGATCTACAGCGAGGCCACTAGACCTATAGTGACGGAGGACAACACAGACCTGATAGTTCCACTGCAGAGCCGCAGGTGCCCTATCGGCCACAGGGGGCACTGGTGCGCGGTGAACCGTGGATTCCCCTGCCGACCTAAGCCCTCCCTACCCGGTTGGTGCTCGGCCAATTGTGCGCCGTTCCCTAGGAACCACCGGTCACAGTCAGCAGTGACGTAGGCTGGATTTGAACCTGCGATCTCCAGGCTATAGGGCGCATCCTGAAACTATTCTTTACATATGCTGCATTTTTAGAGGCCGCTAAAATAAAACTTTACAGCCACTAAACATGATAGGGGTTTTGCACCTGCAAATCACTTTGCACATTTTGCCCTTACATTTACCCCAATAAATCATTCTGCACAAACTCATCCCAAAAAGAATCTAAATGTGTAGTTACCTCCCACAGTGCAGGCTCCTAGTAGATTGACAATGTTCATGTGATGTCCAAGGTAGCTCAAGACCTTGAGTTCTGACATCAGAGCTTCCTTCTCAGTGGAATGGGCACTTGCTGCAAAACAGAGACACACATTCATTCATTAAGACTCCAGGAAACCCGAAGTGGGCAAAGAGAACTACATTTCACACAGCACTGCTTTCTTACGTTTCAGCATTTTTACAGCAACGGTCATCACACTGTCAGCTTTTGACATCCCATAAGCAGTTGCCTCCACAACTTTTCCGAAAGCGCCAGAACCAAGTGTTTTACCTTGAAAGATATAGGACAATAATTTTCAGCATTTTAACAAGAAACTATTAGGATTAGATCAGATGGGCTCTAAAAATGACTCTTGTGATTGTGTCTCCTTATTTTCTGGGGCATTTGAAAAAAAAAAAAAACAGAAGAAAAACTCACCGAAGCGTAGTTTATCCCTGGGGAACTCCCATTTATGGTCATATGGTAGTTGGGCTGGATCAATATAGACATAATTATTTCCATTCATTCCTTCAATGACTTTCCACTGAATCCGATACTTTGGTTTCTATAAAGAAAATCCAAACATTTCTGTCCTTTAATTGATGAGTCATAAAACAATAGAAACAAATAGAAATGGCAACACACTGCCTTGCCTCACCTGACTATACTTGTAAATGAGGATTGCAAGAATAACACAGAGCACTGCTGCTGCTGCTACAAACCCGATCAGCAAAGGAGTGAAGAGTTCATGGGCTACTGTCCTCTCTGTATTTGAAAAGGGAAAGCACCGTTAACACAGTAGATTGACACATATATACAACAATACAGACCAATTATATACCACAATTTTTTTTTTGCTTATTTAATCTCATAAAATATTTAGCTTATTTCCACTGATGAATTTCTTGCTCAGATTTTTTAATGATAAATGCAATAATGAAAAAGGAGCAGTAATTATAATTCCTCCACATATATATATATATTATATATATATATATATATATATATATATATATATATATATATATATACATATATATATATATATATAATATATATATATACATATATATATATATAATATATATATATATATATATATATATATTATATATATATATATATATATATAGATTATATTAGTACCAGTCAAAAGTTTGAGTACACTTGCTGGAAACTAGATTTTTTTCATAACTGACAATGTTTTACGTCATATATGTTTCTGTAAATACTTGAAAATGAAAACACATGTTACAATATACAAAACAAAACATAAGGAGTATCAAAGCAATGTTCAAGAAAATTGAAAATTGTCTCTCAATCTTGGATTCCTCAAAATAGCCACCCTTTGCCTTATTAACAGCCTCACAAACACGAGGCATTCGGTTAACAAGTTTCAGCAGGAAATCAACCAACAAGTCTTCCCAGCTCTTCTGCAGCAATTACCAGAGATGTAGGGCACTTGTGGGTAGCTTTGCTTTGACTCTTCTGTCCAGTTCGTCCCATACAAGTTCTATGGGATTGAGGTCTGGAGACTGGGCAGGCCAGGTCATTAGATTGAGTTGTCCTTCACTTTCCTTCTTCGCCAGATAGTTCTTCACTTGCACAACTTTGAGGTGTGTTTCGGGTCATTATCTTGCTGAAGAATGAAGGACTGCCCAACTAGCTGTAATTCTGATGGAATGGCATGCCTCTGAAGTATGCTCTGATAGCCATGCTGGTTGAGCTTGCCATGGACTTGGTAAAGATCACCAAACTCTGTCACCAGCAAAGCAACCCCAGACCATGACACTGCCTCCTCCATGCTTGACAGTGGGAACCACACATGCAGAACTCAAGCGCTCACCCTCTCTGTGTCTTATAAATACTCATCAGTTGGACCCAAATATCTCATATTTTTGACTCATCAGTCCATATTCTGGCGGCTTCCACTCCTCAAACGTCCAGTTTTCTGTACAAAAAAACCACGGGTCGTTCAGAGAGAAGAAGAGCCGTGAGAATTGTTACAAAAGAAACGTGTTAAGAAGGCATCCGGTCGAGTTTAGTGCCTTAGGTAGGAGACTGTCAACTATAACTTTTGTAGACTGAAGATCATAGTAAATAGACTGAAGCATTTAAAGTCATCCGTCAATTCAGTCGGCCAAAACGTCTGTAACACTGAGCTTGATTTTGATAAGGGACTAAGACTCAGTGGAGGAACCGGAATTGACTGGCAACAAGCTTAGGAAGTATCACGGTAAAGAAGTTTAGCAAACTACAGAAAACGGCTGCTGTTATGTCTGTCTTTTGAACGTTCAAGTAGTGAACGGACGGAGAATTACAGTTGTCCGGCGGATAAATATTGATTCTCTTGTTCGGAAATTTAGCGGTGGGTTACAACATATAAACCAACTCACCCTCATTTGTACATTAAAAGTAGTAGGTAGTGTAGTAGTGGTCGATGGTCTTTCTTGTATTTTGCGTTGAGTGGGAGTAACAATGTAATTTCACCAGCTACCAGAAAGAGACCTGGACATACATATTTCGATTTCATCTTGTCAGTAAAAAAAATAATAATAAATGGGGGCAATTTTGAACAAATTTCTCTCCGAAGCATGGCAGCGTAACCTGTGCAGACAAAACGATGAATGAATGCAGCTTTTTCTGTAGCAGTGTATCACAGTTTACACAAACAAAACTAGAAGGTAAGAAATATAGAATATATAAAATAATAACTTGCTACCAAGTCTTATGTAATGAAGATTGTGTACCTGTAGGGGGTTGTTTGAATTTTAATGAATGTGCGAGGGTGAGTAGTTAGAGGGGTCGTTCCACCCTTGTTTAGCGGTAGTAATTGTTAGAGTTTTTTTGGAGTAGAGGATTGTAGAGGGGTTTTTTGTTCGTCTTTCTTAAGCTAGGAGTAATTGATCCTAACCCAATGGATGTTCTTTTTTTGGTTTGTGATTTTGTTCTGTTTTGTTGTTTGATTGGTTGTGTGTGTTTGATCGACGTGGAGAGATTTTGTTTTTGTTTGTGTTTTTTGGGTGTTTTGGTTGGTTTTGTTCTTTTTAGAGGAGAGATAGGAGGGGTCATATTGTCTAGAGGGGACTCCAATGATTTGTTAGAGGGGGCTTCCTTGCTCCTTTAAGAGGGGTTTATTAGAGGCGGTCCCCTTTCTTAGAGGTATGAATGTAGAAGGTGTAGAGGCGGTTCCGGCTTGAGGTTGGGGTCGTTGATGTGTTATTGGTTTGGTCCTGTGTGTGTTTGGTTGCCCCGTGCGGCTGATGATGTTAGAGGGGTCCTTGATGTTGTATGAATCGATATCGATGTAGAGCGGGTTCCGATAGCGGGGGCGGAGTCCCCTGAGAGGGGTCCGCGGAAAAATAAGAAAAAAAATCCGGCTCGACTTTTGTGAGGTTTCGGTTGAGTAGGAACCCGAATAGTACGCGTTCTACGATGACACCGGAAATTCAATTTTTGCTCTCTACCTGACATAGACGCCGACGATCGTAGATCTAGTGTAGACGCGCACAAACCATTATTTCTTTTTTAGACCTTGGTTGTACTGTGATTACAATAACAGAAAATGTGATGAATTTTTTTTTGGTTCATTCTCAATTCACCATTCCCACACCAAATATTTTCCATTTTAAGCACTTAGAGAGGCTGACAAGTTAAAATTGTTTTCTAAGCAAAAATAGTGAAATAGCAAAAAAAAAGATCAACCTGATATAGGCAACGAACTGCAACTTGTAGGAAGCTAACTGGAAGAACCGCAAGAGGGGCAAAAAGAAACATAGTGTGTATGATGTCAAGTGGGTAATGGTGAAAGAGAACAGCAAGGAACTGGTTGGTATGATGTGCAAGCCCTGCCAGAAACACACAAAAAAAGATCAGGGGGTAAATGGAGTAGTGTAGCCTGTGTGTTTTTATTCATTATAAAATAGAATGTTTCGATGTTGCATGCTGATTGGCTGTTGAAGATTTTAAATAGTACAATGCATGATGGAACTTAATTTTGCTGAAGTACAGTTCGATTAATAACGTATCAATACACGACATATCAAACTCACAATAAATATACACATTGTTCTGAGGGGTCTTTTAAAGTTTTTAAAAATGAGTGACATTCCTTTCATCATCATTTGACTAGAATTACAAGAAGCTTTTAGAGTTAAGGTGAGAGAAAGCAGTAGCTATAGGATTATGGGTAATCAGGATATCCAACTTTTATCAGTGTCTTTCACTTGGCAGAGTACTGATGAGCCC